>NW_019420643.1:0-4369 GCF_000390285.2 Anoplophora glabripennis
TTAACATTTATAACTACTCAGCCTATGTTGTGACTATAAATGTACCATTTAATGTACATAAATGTCAATAAAGTTAATTCTATTCTATTCTATCAGCTTAATATCTGATACGCCCCGCATGCGGGGCCAGTATATTAAACTGATTTTTGGAAATTGATGGGGGTTAGGGGCTTGCTCCACCCCCGTCGCGGGTTGGCCCGGCATTGCAGTACCACCGGGATCGGCCCACTGTTATAGTAATTAAATAGAAATTTGTATTGATGTTTTGATAATTTTTGATTTTTCTAAATCATGATCAATGTCTCTGAATTTTGTTTTTGTATTTGTAGTCAGCTTCACAGTGCCACAGTGGTAGATCAGTGATGTCAATTTACACACCCCGGACCCCGTCCATAGTGTGTACAATAGATACTGTGTTCAAGCCGACAGATTTGAAAAAAATATATCTCTTAATTGAGGCGTAAAAATATGAAATGTTGGGTATATTATTTCTATATACATCTAGTATATTATTAAAGCAATCTATATTAAGTATATTTTAGTATTGCCTCATTATTAACTCGGCAATTATCCCTAGTAGCACGTGAAACGGGATTTTTACTAAGACCCTCTATGTATTTCCTGTAATGACGGGATTATCTGTCCCGATATTTAGTATATTTTAGTATTGTCTCATTATTAACTCGGCAATTATCCCTAGTAGCGGGTGAAACGGTATTTTTAATGAGACCCTCTATGTATTTCATGTAATGACGTGATTATCGTGTCCTGATCGCTGGCAAAAGGGCAAATGGAATTTTCGAACATCTTCCTCAACACACCAACCGACTAACCTACGCAGATGCTTGGAGGTATATACGTCGTGCTGGCCGATTGTTCTTCATCGGTGGAGAGGTACATTTCGGAAAAATTGGGAAATTTATTTTGCCATTTGTACATCTTAAGGATAGCAAGGTTTCTGGACTCTTTCAACTGAGCCTAGATGCAATAAATAATTTTGGCGACCACCTGAGTATGGTTATTCAGGTGTTTATATCAATTTCTTTTAGACTTTGCATTTCCTAGCACTGGTTTTGAAGTCTCTCCTGTATCTAACAGAAATATGGAAGCTTGTGTAGGCGTTCTATGAGTACCTATGAATTTGGGAAGCTTCTAGGTCTCTAGGAGCTTGCTGTATCCCTTGGGATCTTTACCTCAGGATTGAACAGTGACTAGTGGATGGAATTTATAACAATGTTCTGAATGATTAAAAATGTATTTATTGAAATTCTGCTAATAATAGTAAATGAGTACGTGTATATACTCTCTTTGATTGTATAACGCAAATAATAAAAGTTGTGTATAACATGTACTGAACAGGTTCCGTTCCTGGTTAATTAACTGGTATTAGGGTCGACGTTTGATCCTATGCCTTGATAAATCCACAGAGGTTCCGTAACGAAATCCGCCTTAAGTTTAGATAATTGGCCTCTCTAGGTTTTGTCCATCTTTGGATTGTAGTCGCATGGAACGGGTGATGGACTTGTAGTCTGATGTGGTAGTGTGGTCTTGAATTGCGGTTCCCTTGTTCGATTTTGCATTTTTCGCAAACGTTTTTATTTTCTCTACTTCTCATGGAAGGTAATCTGAGTAACTTCGCATACAGGTTTCTACTTTGGTAGAGTGATTGAAGATGGTTCCGTGGTTCCGATTGGAAAGTTGAGCGGAAACTTGTATGTTGGGACTCGGTGGCGNTTTGCATTTTTCGCAAACGTTTTTATTTTCTCTACTTCTCATGGAAGGTAATCTGAGTAACTTCGCATACAGGTTTCTACTTTGGTAGAGTGATTAAAGATGGTTTCGTGGTTCCGATTGGAAAGTTGAGCGAAAACTTGTACCGCTCGATGTTGGGACTCGGTGGTGTGTTCGGGACATGGAATACGACAATATTGTATTAAATTAGGTACCATGGACTTTCATTTCTTTTCCTATATCATTGCAAATATTATTTTTAAAACCAATGTCCAGCAACTCTAAGCAGCATATAACAAAAGAAAAAATTGAATCGTCATTTAAAAATCATGGAAAGAGGGCACAGGCAGTACTGATAGTAAATACGTCACTATGTCGGACATATATAAACAAGTCAACTCTAAGCAACGATATTTTGATACAGCACTGATGTTTGACCTTAGAGGTCTTTTACACACATCGACGCCATGTCAATGCCATGCCGTGTTAGTTCAGTATCAGTGTCATAAAAATAAAATATCGTTCCATTCCGTACGACATTTGTTGAAGTAACCGCATTTAACACCCGAGGTAGAAAGACAATGGCGGATAATTTCGAGGCACGCCCCTGCCGCTGTAAATTGTTATAGTAGTTACGATATTAGAACTTTATTGGCTTATTCCTTTCTTGGAATCCTATATCATTTCAAATTTCATTTCATCATCAAAACGAGATTAATTTCCGAATTCCATCAGTACAATGGATTCCAGCAGTTCAATACTGTCACTAATCTAAATAACCGTATATTAGATCTGTGTATTTCGGATATATCATGTGTAGTTTCGAGGGAAACTCAGCCTGTGGTGTCTGAGGATAATCACCATCCTGCATTGGTTATACAGGTTCAAACATGCATAAGTAACCCATTAAATTTTCCTACTAATCGCTTTAATAAGGCTTATAATTTTAAAAGAGCGAATTTTATGGACCTTTATAATGCACTTCTTCATAAAAATTGGGACTTTCTAAACAACTTCACTAACGTTAACTCTGCATGTGATGCATTTTACCAAGATATTTATAATTTATTTGACCAACATATACCAGTCTTCACTATATTTAAGCGTAAATTTCCAGTTTGGTACACAACCGAAATCATAAACAATATAAAAGTTAAAGGCTATCACCACAATAAATTTAAAACAACTCGTAACAACTNAGAGGTCTTTTACACACATCGACGCCATGTCAATGTCATGCCATGTCAGTTCAGTATCAGTGTCATAAAAATAAAATATCGTTCCATTCCGTACGGCATTTGTTGAAGTAACCGCATTTAACACCCGAGGTAGAAAGACATTGGCGGATAATTTCGAGGCACGCCCCGCCGCTGTAAACTGTTATAGTAGTTGCGATAATAGAACTTTATTGGCTTATTCCTTTCTTGGTATCCTATATCATTTCAAATTTCATTTCATCATCAAAACGAGATTAATTTAAGAATTCCTTCAGTACAATGGATTCCAGCAGTTCAATACTGTCACTAATCTAAATGACCGTATATTAGATCTGTGTATTTCGGATATGTCATGTGCAGTTTCGAGGGAAACTCAGCCTGTGGTGTCTAGGATAATCACCACCCTGCATTGGTTATACGGGTTCAAACATGCATAAGTAGCCCATTAAATTTTCCTACTAATCGCTTTAATAAGGCTTATAATTTTAAAAGCGCGAATTTTATGGACCTTTATAATGCACTTCTTCATAAAAATTGGGACTTTCTAAACAACTTCACTAACGTTAACTCTGCATGTGATGCATTTTACCAAGATATTTATAATTTATTTGACCAACATATACCAGTCTTCACTATATTTAATCGTAAATTTCCAGTTTGGTACACAACCGAAATCATAAACAATATTAGAGTTAAAGGCTATCACCACAATAAATTTAAAACAACTTGTTTCACTTAAATGAGTTTAGACGTTTGAGACGCTTAATAAAAAATCAATTACATTTGGCTTACAATAATGATCTTGTTGACTGCCAAGCGAATATTAAAAGTGACCCTAAAAGGTTTTAGTCCTTTGTACAGAATAAGAAAGGCCACACGCGTATACCAAAAAATGTTTTTCTCGATGATCAAGAATTTGATGATCCCGTGCAAATTGTTGACACTTTTTCTAAATTCTTTGCTAGCGTTTTTTCCATCGAAAATGTTCAAAATCCAAATCTGTCATTAAATTATTATCAATCCTGCATTAACATACAACAGCTTACGGAATCTGATGTCCTTCTAGCAATCTGTAAACTAAAAAACAAAATGACGTGTGGTGAGGATCAGATTCCTAGTTTTCTAGTAAAGGATTGCTCGAGGGTTCTATGCACTCCGCTTCTTACGTTATTCAATATTGCTTTATCAACTGGCGAATTTCCTGATAGATGGAAACTTACAAGAGTGTGTCCAATTTTAAAAAGCGGTAACCCTGCGGATGTAAGAAATTATCGTCCTATTGCCATATTGTCTAACATTGCAAAGGTCTTTGAGATGTGTCTGTATAAACAAATATTAGATAACTTAAAGTCGTACATATCACCAAATCAGCATGGTTTTTTTCCGAATCGTTCAACTTTATCTAATCTGGCCGAGTTTAC
>NW_019420643.1:4919-6090 GCF_000390285.2 Anoplophora glabripennis
GAAATTTTTCGAATTTTTTTAACATATTGTGCCGCCAAAAGTTAAGCCCACGTTTTTTTTATGCGCATAGAAAAATTTTCATTTCTAGTGATATTTGAAAGCCAAAAAGCCAAAAATCTCCGTGGATATACGATTCACCCAAACCAAAACAGATACCGCCTGGTCTATATGTTAAATAGTGTATTCCTTTTAAATTTTTGTTTACAATTAATAATATCGCGTGAAATATGCCTCGCCATAATTTATTTTCTAATGAAGAAATGCGAGATATGGTATGAATTTATGCAAAAGAAAATGTTAATGGACGTCGTCCGTGTCGCAGGTATTTAGAAAGTTACCCAAATAGATTACAACTAAATCACAAATTATTTAAAAATCTTTATCACCGGTTAATAGATACTAGATCGTTTCGTCCTAAAAGACGAGATGCTGGCCGTCCAACAACTGTTACTCCAGGACAAGAGGAGGATATTTTGCTTCGTGTAACAGAAAATCCTGAAATAAGTTTACGACGAATGTCTGCGGCTGTAATGGTACCTAAATCATCTATTCGTAGATTATTTTATAATGAAAAACTGTACCCGTATCACTTTGGCCCAGTGCAGAATTTACTACCTGCAGATTTTCCAGATAGGGAACAATTTTGTCTTCGATTCTTAGACTGACACAATGATGATCCACACTTTTTAAGCAATGTGCTGTTTACAGACGAAGCCACATTTACTCGCCGGGGCGTTTTCAACTTCAGAAATAAACATGTTTGGGATAATGAAGGTCCGCATGTATTAAGAGAACGTCATTTCCAACATGAATTTAAGACAAACATTTGGTGTGGTATTGTTGGAAATCATCTGTCGGGCCCTGTTGAATTGCCATATTATCTGAATGGCCGTTCTTACTTACATTTCTTAGAACATGATTTTGAGGAACTTATTGATGATATACCATTAAATGTAAGACACAATATGTTTTTTATGCAAGACGGTGCCTCTGCCCATTTTTCTGTACAGGTGCGAAACTATCTTAACGCACAATATCCCCAACGGTGGATAGGTCACGGCAGCGCGTTTTCATGGCCCGCACGAAGCCCAGATTTAAACCCCATGGATTTCAGTATTTGGGGTATTTTGAAATCAAAAGTTTACAGTGACCCTATTAATACACGGGATGA
>NW_019420644.1:0-559 GCF_000390285.2 Anoplophora glabripennis
TCTAATTCGCACAATACGATCATAAAAATGTTTGTCTAAAATAACATTAAAAGAGGACAGAAATGTTAATAATTGTAATAGCGAGATTGTATCCAAACTTTTTTCCAAATAAAAAGTATACACTAAAATTAAAGAGTTTTATCCAATTCGTAACTAACCAAGTAAACCTATTTGTTGTTTGATGAAACTGCGAGTAGGTGCAGGTATGTGTTTGTCCAGATTTTTACACCGTTTGTTCTCATTCCCCATATTTTAGTTCTAACTAAAAATTGTGTTCATAATATCTTTCTTAAAATCTTAAATTCATTCAAAATTCGATACTATCACATTAGTATTTATAAATATCATTGAATTTACACTATGGTATTTTTTTACGTGGGCTTAACTTTTGGCGGCACAATATGTTAAAAAAATTCGAAAAATATCTTATTTTTCTTCCTATTTAATTATGTATCTTTTCAAGAGTTGATTTTAGGCGAAAATGGAAGAGGAAAAAAATTTTGTAATTAAATTTTACAAAATATGACTAGTTACAAATCGAATGAATCATGATTATTAT
>NW_019420644.1:1092-6106 GCF_000390285.2 Anoplophora glabripennis
TGATCAATTAGTTACGTAGTTATAGCTGATCAAAGTTAACCGTCATTTACACTAAATGTACTGGGACATCCGGGCTAATTTTTCGAAAAATACCTTTGGTATTCCGAGTACTTACCACGTCTAAGTTTGTAATACTTTTCTTCATTGGCAACCTACTTTAAAAAGGTTTAAAGTTATTTATGCAAGCGAGACATTCAAGAAAATCGTACGGGTGGTGGCGGTGGGGGAAGCAGAAAGCGCGGCCGCTTCGACCTGCTCGAAATTGAATCGGCGAGTTCAAAACCGCGATGCGCTTAAAAATGTTTAAAAATTAGCCCAGATGTCCCAGTATATTTAGTGTAAATGACGGTTAACTTTGATCGGCTATAACTACGTAACTAATTGACCAATCAATCTGTTTTTTTTTAAAGAAGCGTATTTCCAAGAACTTTTAAAACCTGCTTTAAAAAATTTGATTTGATTGAATATTCACAAAGTTATTCTAATTGTTTATAAGTACAAAAATTCGAACAGTGTTTAAACAAGCGGCAGAGCTCTCCTAATTGACGGATTAGAATTTTTTCAAAAAAGTTTGAAACCTTGAGAGCCCTTCTATATAGGATTAAATTTTCAAGTATCTAAGGGCCATGGTTTTTGCTGTGCAAAATTTTTGAAATTTGCAATTTTTTTTTCAAAATCTGGATTGCAATATTATTATACAAAATCTATAGAACCGATTTTGATGAACTTTGGTGTAATGATTCTACATAACATGAAGTTTTCTTGAGCCAAGTATAAAAGTCCTGTACCCAATTTAAATACCCCAAAAAAATTCCCTAAAAAGTATTGTTTTTTAACCCCATTTTTGCGACTTTTTCGATTTTTACCATAATAGTCATGATTCATTCGATTTGTAACTAGTCTTGTTTTGTAAAAAATTTAATTACAAAAATTTTTTCCTCTTCCATTTTCGCCTAAAACCAACTCTTGAAAAGATACATAATTAAATAGGAAGAAAAATATGACATTTTTCGATTTTTTTTACATATTGTGCCGCCAAAAATTAAGCCCACGTTTTTTTTATGCGCATAGAAAAATTTTCATTTCTAGTGATATTTGAAAGCCAAAAAGGCAAAAATCTCCGTGGATATACGATTCACCCAAATATGGCTTTTTGAAACAGATACCGTCTGGACTACTGTTTCTAGATGACATTACGTTTTGATACATACCCAAGTTCATGAAAGGTACTGTGAAATCTACGGCTTCCTCCCTGTCAGAAGTAATAGTGAAATCTGTTATGGCCAGATCCGCTCTCTGAAATTGAAAATATTAAGTATTTGCAGTTTCAATACATGGTGTGAGAAGTTTGACTGCCATTATTTCAGCATGATATAGAGTAATCATAAATGAACAAAAAAGTTGTATATTACAGGGGCGTAAGATTAACAGTTTTTTAAATACAGCGAGTATTAATATTTACCAAAAAGCAAAATTCAGTAATTTTTAAACACACAAGTACAAAACAAACTACAACACATGCTCAAAATGTCCATCACCATTTTCGATGCACGCACGACACCTTCGGATCCAATGTTCGCGCACTCGCTGGAAAACGCCTCAAGAAAAGGAAATAGTGGTACTCAAAAATCACTCAGACAGAGTCGAATTCCAGATACCAACTGAATTGCGTATTGCTGGACAGCTTAGTACCTCGTGTTTTCCGCCGCGCCGTTGTCACATTGCTCGATATGAATTTTATCGAATTTTAAATTTAAACATTTTTTTTTAATTTAATTAACACACAAACCATGTAGTTCTTTCTATGAGCGATTGTGGTAATAAAAAAAAAATAAAAGATACACAAGCGTCTAATAATATATTATGGGAGTAAGTACTCAAAATTGGAGAGTATGTAAAACATGTCGAAATATGGCGGCCCCGAAGAGAGATACAGCCGCTGGAAGGGGTAACTCAGGAAACAGTTTTTAAAGCATAAATTCAAAACGGTTTAATATTAAATCACGAAATTTTGGGGCTGTATTAGTATTTATATGCTTAATAATCGGCATAATATACAAATCAAAATTGACTACAGGGGCGTAAGAAAATACGGGACCATAGGGCAAACTTTACAATTTTCATTTGTACGCATTTTTTTACTTCCTGAACCGAAATTATGAAAATTTATCATATTTTGCATAAAAAAGGCACTCTTGTTAGATTTTAATAGCTTGAGCCGTATTCTAGTAAAATCCATTTTAATAATTCATTACGTGCTCAAAAATTCCTGCTGAAAATAAATGTATCAAATTGTGCCAAGAGAAAATTACTATTTATGACACTTAACAGAGGTGTCAAGTATATGTCAATTACTGATTAGATTACGTACTCAAAATTCCAATCTAAGAAATTTGAATTTAGGTAATATAATAAACATAGAATAAACTAAATTATTATAGCCCTATAATAATAAAGTACTGAGGCCATTAAAAAGAAGTTTAAGTAGGTGAAACCTAAAATTTGTTGTTAAGCGATTGGTAATAACCTCCCGCACTGACCCAACCCAAAATTCTTCCATTGTACAATAGCTGCATAGAGGGTGTTTATTTACTCTCATCTATGTAGTACAACTCGAACTCATGGCCTCAACAGCAACGATTCCAAAACAAACGTCTTAAATTTCTAGCCCACCGAAAGATTAGAATGTTTAAATTGTATTTCTAACAAAGAATCTCGACTTACATATTCGAGAAGGTCTCCAATCATTCCAGACCATCGGTGTGGTGGTTTCGGATCTTTTGCTCCGTTCTGTTTGTCTTCTCTCAATATGAAGGTGTAATTAAAGCCCTCCATTTCAGATAATTTTTTAATTAGGTCGATACCAAAACCCTCAAATCTGTCATTTCCTGTTAGAGTTTCGTAGGTTTCCTTGAGCATCCCATAAGGATCTGTCTGGAATTTTATCAACCTTCAGTTTAAATTTGTTGTACCAATTTTCGAAAATAATAGTAAAGGAAAACACGATCATTTTTTTACATTATAAATAAGAATCAAACGTTAGAAGTTTATTTTTTCCAAAAAGTGTTTTCAAATATACTTACTAATGTTGTAATAACTATAAAAGTTTTATTCTTCAAACTATCACCATCAGGTACTGGTTGCTCTACTGATTTTTTGGTAACTGAAAGACCATTAGACGTATTCCACGTGCCGATGTCTGTTATCCCTCCTTCCCTTAATTCGAATAAGTCTAATTGGAAATCGCTTCGGAACCCTTCTGTGTTGAATTTTATCAAACCCGTCAGACCTTCATGGGAACTCTGTGTAAAATAAATATGTGCAATACGCAAAGAACTATTCAGTGATATACTTTACCAAACTTTAAAGCTGAATTATGCCCCCAAAACATATAAAAATACTTGTAACATTTTGGAATTAAAAAATTACAGGGTGTTTACTAAAGAATAGACCATACTTTAGTGCCAGCTGCCTTAGATGAAAATAAAGTTAAATCAACTTACCCCAGTACTATCTTTTTTCTTTAAGAAGTTATGGCCCCGAGAAGGTAGTGTTTTATTTCATTTTTTTACGGTAATTTATTTATTATTTGGGTAATTTTATTAAAATTTTGGAAAAGTATTTTGCTTTAAAAATGCACCGTTTTACAGAAAATAACGTTTAAAGTTATTTAAGTTAAAGTTAAGTTAAACAATGTAGTGGCAAGCACGCTCAGAACGCCTTTTATATTTATCGCAAAAAACAAGCAGATGTTTATAAGACAAAAAAAAACAACATTTTCAGAATTTGAGTAAAATTACCCAAATAATAAATAAATTATCGCAAAAAAGTGAAATAAAAAATTACTTTCTGGTGCCTAACTTCTTAAGGAAGCAAGATAGTACTAAGGTAAGTTGATTAAATTCACCTTACTTTCATACAAGGAAGCTAAGCCTTATAGTATGGCCCAATCTTCAGTAAACACCCTGTATATCACACTTATTTAAATATCTCTTAAAAAGGTCGATGATGATTTATTTAACGCGGGCTAATGACTTTACTAATGAAGGAACAAAAATTTGCTGAATTCTGCACTTTCATCAGTCCACGTCAAGCATCTGAATAAAAATGATATTTTTTTAATTTCAACAAGTCATGTTGATAGAAACTTTTTAGTTAATTTATTACAATTAATGTTTGCAGGGTATTTAATTAAGAACTTGTATAGTAAACATTATACAGGGTGTTTCAGAAAGACCTCCCATAAATACAGGGGTGATAGTACTACAAAAAATAAGAATTTTTTGTCTTACGAACTATATGTCTATCTCCTCTTGTTTTCGAGATACAAAGCCACAAAATAAATTTTTTTAATAAAATTTTTACGAAAATTTCCAAACGGTGCGAAATATTTTTATGAAATTTGGTATTCCGGGGTTTTTAAGATGCCAAATACGCTGGTCTAATTATTTTTTGCATATTTCATATAGGGCGCTAGTTATGCTACATTCCTATTACATTTTAAGTTCTAATTTTTTTAAGGTTAGGTTTTTATCATTCGGGCTCCAATTTCTAACGTATTCAATTAAAAGCCTTTTTTCTCGAAAACCGTCCATATTAGGAAGTTCTAACAAGAGTACATTATTTTTAGAAAATAAAATTGTACATCAGAAATTGGAGGGTAAATGGTAAAAAACCTAACCTTAAAAAAATTGCAACTTAAAATATAACAGGAATGTAGCATAACTAGCGTCCTCTATGAAATATACAAAAAATAATTAGACCAGCGTATTTGGCATCCTTAAAAAAACCGGAATACCAAATTTCATAAGAGTATTTTGCATCGTTTGGCAATTTTCGTAAAATTTTATTTAAAAAATTTTATTTTGTCGCTCTGTATATCGAAAACAAGAGGAGATAGACATAGAGTTCATAAAACAAAAAAAATCTTATTTACGGGAGGTCTTTCTGAAATACCCTGTAAAACTTAGTTTGAGTTCAGTTACTTACAGTTTTCAATAAGTTAACAATAGTG
>NW_019420645.1:0-6033 GCF_000390285.2 Anoplophora glabripennis
TAAATAAAGGTTAGGTGTATTTACTCTGCTTTTGTTTTATATAATTAAACCATACATCCCCTCTACAAAGTTAGTAGCCAGCGCCTTCCGGTCAATTAAAAAAATAAATACACACAACGTAGGTAGTCCTTATGACGATCACATGTATTTTTGGCCACAACTACGTTTATTTATTTTTTATCGAACCTAGGGTTGTTATACTACAATATCGCCAATAAATAAATAGGACTTTCGTTAGAAATTTCCAACTTATACTAAACTAATGCAAACAATTAAATGGTCAAAAGAATTTTCGAAATTTTTACGTAATTTTTGACAAACTGATTTAGGTGAAAAATGGATTTAAGATTCTAGTTTTTAGATCTTTCGGTCGAAATTTTTTAGGAGCTACGGTCACCATGCAATTCTAATAGCGCGACAAAAAAAATTTGCAAATTTTCTTTTTCCAAGTCCGTGGACTCGGAAATTTTTTTTTTTCAAGTAAGCCATTGCATGGAACAGATAGCTTGTTTATTCAGCTTCAATTTCTTTTTTTTTTAATTTCGATACGACCATTTTGACCCTTTAATTTTTTGCAGTAGTGTATATACATCAATTTTTTGCTGAATTCATTTATGTAAAGAAAACTATAGCATTGCATTTAAAATTTTGAGAAAAATCCGTAAAAGGCTTCCTTTTGAAATAACGCCATCTATAGGTTTCCATATTTTCTTCCCGAAGTTCTAGGGCCTATACTTTCCCTAATATCGTACCACGCCGTCCTTAGTGAGACACCCGTATATCTATAATTGGAAAGTGTGCTGCCGATATACTTTTTTATTGTCCAATACAGGTATCTTTCTTATTTGAAGAGACACAGAAATGGTTAAATGAGCAAAACTGCATTTGCATTTACAATTAAAATCATTAAGCAAAGAGAATAGACATAATAATTATTAACGTCAAATAGTATTTGACCAAGTGTTTGTATCAAAATCTCTCTCATATCACGAAAAAGCCTCCAGCACCTGTTCCGATCGGTTTATATTCCTATTCAGTAAATGAATAAATTCGCTTTTCAATTAAATAAATTTATCGAAACCATTTTGTCTTTTCCTAACCTCACAAAAAGAACCCGACATCAGATTCACTCATAAAAAATACGATTTCATAAGAGTTTCGAACGCCAACTACTTTTAAAAAATACATTTCGCTGCTCGCGGTGGCAACTCGCCCCGTATATTTCGATGCACTCGTCCTTTTCGGCGCTCTGCCCATCTCTCCCGATTCCGAAGAGCGACCGGACGACACCGATCCACTCGAAATAGTCCCATCGGTAGCCTTAAATGTATCACTCTCCAGAGTGCCATCCCGACTCCCGCTTGAGATTTAGGAGATACCAGACTCGCAGCCGGCTATGACCTGAGAGTTATCGCGACGGCCGTTCCCGCTTTCTTTTGTTTCAGACTTTTTTTTTTTTCGTTCCGNAACAGGTGAATACTATTTTCCTTGAATAAATGAAGCATTTTGAGGCACATACAGACAAAATGTTCAAGGACTATTCACGAACTGAGACCTAAATGTATACAGAGTGTTCCATTAAGAATGGAACACAGAGCAACTGCAGCTAGAGGATGTCAAAATAAAACTATTGTGCAAAATATGTCTCAGTAAAGACACACCGCACCGTACCAAAAACATATATTAAACGATAATTTAGTATGGCTATTTTTATTACCTATTACAACGGAAAAAGTCTTTTAAAAATGATATACCTGTTTGAAGTCTCTAAAGCTATTCGTTTTAGAGCAAAACGCGAATTGATTTATTAGTGAATTTGAATTGGTGACAATGAAAAACAAAAACTCATGTTACGACACTCCAAAATTTTTAACTCGCTTGTTTAGTCTAATACATTTTCATAATGTTCTTCATTTACGTCGATGAGTTTTCTTAAATGTTTAGTTAAATTTCACCTAACTTGAAACAAGTTTCTTTCTTGATTATTGTTTTCTAATTGTCAGCTTCCTGTTCTTTAACTAGAGTTCTTTCGTGTATTTGTAGTATCTCTGTATACTATCGACTTCATCTAACCGCCATGAGAAAAAATCGAAAGGGTCTATATCGGGACTGCGTGGCGGCCACTCCACCCATGTGGAAAGAAAGAAGCATTGAAACAAGAACAAACTTAATTTTGAAAATGAGCTGGTATCCCATCGTGCATAATTCAATAACTGTTTCTCAGGTTTAGAGGCACATTGTCCACAATGTCCACTACTTCTTCGAAGCGATTTAGGTGCAGGTCACTACTGCGTCTGCAAGGAAGCTCCTAGTTAGCAATTTCTAATATTTCCGCACTAAACGTTAATTGCAAATTCATATTGTGTCTACCTCCATGAGTAAAGGTAGCTTTGTGCCTAAATAAAACTTTTTTTGAAAAAATAGGGTCAGTATAATGTTAATTAATAAAAAATCGTCAAAACTGTACTCTACCTGGCTGATGAATTCACAATAACTAATTATTAATTATTCATAGAATTGAAGACCTGTTTACCATTAGATACACCACTTCTGCTTTGTCTTGACAAACGAGTATAGTCTTTCCGAAGTCAGCTGAACATGTATAAGAAAACCGAGCAAATCAAATTTGATGAGTTTCATTGGCGTCCTTAAAGAAGTTTTCTGCTAAAGTTAAATAATTGTAATAATTTGTATACGAGTATAATGTGTAGAAAATTTCTATTATATGTTAATTTTACCAACAACATATTTTAATTATTTATGTCCTCAAACAATTTTATTATATTGATGGTAAATTTCGTTTTGTTCCGTTTCAAAAGGTCTTCAAAATGCCATGTTGTAATAAACAAATAAAATATTTCTTCCTTTCCCCATTGTAATATGAATAATTAATAGAAGGTGCCTATAATAAATTAAAATTAACTGAATCACACCAAATTCAGCATTGCTGCACTGCACTGATAGGCCATTTGTTGAGAACTGAAATGGCCAGGTTGCCCAGTGCGGCTGTGTTTGTGCCGCGTTTACCCGCGCCCTCATTCTTCAACTGGACGACCAGATTTGTATATGGGTATTAAGGTGGCCCAAAAAAAACGAATATTTTTTTTTCGTGTCGTGAAAATGTCAAAATCAGCTCAAAAAAATTTTTTTTAAAGGTCGCTCAAGATTTTTAAAAATTTCCAAAATCATCAAAAATTGAATTTAAAAAAAATTTTTTTCTCGTTATTTTATCATTTTCTAAGTTGAAAAATATCTCGATTCTGAAAATTTCAAATCAATATTTTAATTTCTAAAGGTCACTGAAAACTATTTTAACTTTCAGTTCAAGTAGTGTACCTAAAATGTTTTCGAGAGACCTAAAAATATCAACGAACTAATAATTTTTTTGTTGAATTTGATGAACAAAAGAATAGAAATAAATCATTACAAGACACTTAAATTTCTAAAAACCAAAAAATTATAAATATTTGATTCACAGTGCGGTAGTAAATGCCTCGAGAAATTTTTTAAGTGCCTCGTGATTTATTTCTATTCTTTTGTTCATCAAATTCAATAACAAAAATTATTAGTTCGTTGATATTTATTTTTAGAGGTCGCTCTAAAACATTTGCAAGTTAAAATAATTATGAGTGACTTAGAAATTAAAATATCGATTTGAACTTTTCAGAATCGAGATTTTTTTCAACCTAGAAAATAATAAAATAACGAGAAAAATAATTTAAAAAAAAATAAATCAATTTTTGACGATTTTGGAAATTAAAAAAAAATTGAGCTGATTTCATATCATGTAGTCATGATAAACCCGAAAAAAGCCATTGGCATAATTTTTTTGCGTTTTTTTACAGATAGCTCGAAAACATGCAATTTCTACGCCAATGACTTTTCGATTTTTTTGTAATTATATTGTACTTACAACCGTATTTCTTGAAAAATAGTAATAGTATACTAGTTAGTGCCCAATAATTTAATTTCTAAAATACCCAGTAGCGCCGAATTTTTGAGACCTCTGATCATAATGACTCCGCCAATGTTTAGCATACTTAAACAGCGAATTAGGTGATATTTTACTCTTAATTAGACAAACCGAGGACAAATTATTAATCCAAGTTTCATCGAATGTCTTCAGGGATATATTATTTCTAAGCCACTGACTTTTATGATTTTTTCCATGATTACATTGTATTTAAAATCGTATTTGTAGAACAGGAATACTGTGAGCTTTGTACTATTTATTGTCCAAATATCCAGTTTCTAAAATATTCAGTGGCGTCGAGATTTTGGGGTGTTTGGTAATAGTGTCTTCAGATACCTCCGACGCTGTTTATTGTACTTCGACATTTTTTCTTATTTCGACCGTCAGAGTTTAAGTATTAAGTTTAGTCAATTATTCCCCCAAAATCGTACAAATTTCAAGACTGAGGGAGATATATTATCATTTATGATAATATATCTCCCTCACCTTAATCGCAAGGATTAAACTAGAAATCGGAGACTTGTGAGGGAGAGGGGGCGGTATATTATTATCCTGTAGGCCGCATTTGCGCCCAGGAACGACTCTCCAAGAAATTATTTTATTTATTAAACTATTTTTTTGTTTTTAGATGCTCCTGCGCCCCTACGAGATGACCGAACCGCTGTACGACCCCATCAACCACCTCTCCCAGACCGAGCTCATGGAGAAGTTCAACCTGGCCTTCTACGAAGCGCAGACCTTGTCCAAAACCGACATCCTGACCACGTTCAACGAACAACCAACCACCGTAACCGAACCGGAACAAACCAGTGACGACTACCTCATAGACTACCTGATCTCCAACGCCGACGACACGCCGGTGACGTCGCCCGGTAGCGACGTAGACGTCAACTTCGATTTCAACGACTTCGTCGTGGACTTCGACCAGAACGTCCAGGTCGAAGACCAAGGCAACCAGGACAGCTTCGACACTGAGACTTTCACCACGGAGGGCTCCTTCGAGGGGTACCAGGACCATGGCGGCGCCTTCTCGCAGTTCTTCGTACCCCCGCCCTTCCAAGTGGACGACGGCTGTGACAAACTGGTGGTCGTTAACGGAAAGGAAGATCTGGAAGGACTGGATTTCGCCAATATCGATATAAACGAGGAGCTGACAACGGCTTCCTTGGATCTGGAAGATTTGCCACAGGATTTCCAGGAGATCGAAGACGGCGGGGACTACGGGGGTAACGTTTTGCCCCCTGTGGGCACCATCACCAAGAACAACGTGGACTTCAACAATTTCCTGAGGAGCGTGCCGGCGGATGACATCGGCTACTTCAGTCAGGTAAAAACAGTCGCTTAAGGAATACAATTAGCCTTAAACTGTCAGCAACATAACTTTCTGTAATTGTGGCTGATTTCCACCGACCACCCCTTTTATTGTTAGAATGTGTTCAAGAACACTTCGAATACTTACATAAAACGTAATACTGATCCCACTTCTGATCTTGCATATCCATCTTCAGGACACCACGAACAGGAACGAATTCGGCCACCTGATTGGCGCCAAATGCATGAACAACAACTTCGTGACGAACCTGGAGGCGCCCTCCAACGACTGCCAGGACGCCTGCGGCAATCCCTTCTTCCAAACCAACGAAGACAACCAGATAGTCTTGACCCAAAACGAGGCGCTGTTGAACGACGATCCCCTGTTGAGTTCCAGCAGCATCATGTACCCCAGCAACAGGAGGAAAACGTACCGTTCGGAGAGCTACGACTGCGACTACGGCACCGAGTGCGAGGAGGTGACCAGTTCGACGAACTTGCAGTGTAAATGGGAGCGGTGCTATCAGATGTACGAGTCGCAGGGCTGCCTGGTGAAGCACATTGAGAAGTGCCACGTGGAACTCAAAAGGGGTGCGTACACAAAGCTTGTTTAAATTCACTAATCACGATGTAATACTTCCCCCGATTTTCTTTTTTTTAATCAAATAAATTGTCGAGTTACGTAATTAGTTTCTTAAACTGTACTTTAATTCTTGTTAAAACGTCGAAACCGGACGGCATAAGCCGAG
>NW_019420646.1:0-4252 GCF_000390285.2 Anoplophora glabripennis
AGAATGTATACCAGTGCAAACTGCGAAAGTATTCATTGACTACTTCATACTTAGCTTTTCTAAAATTGTATCTACTTAGACTATTATGCTTCAATGGTTTCACTACGGAACAAGCGAGAATAAATTCAACGGGTTTGTGATAAACATCTTCAACAACTAGAGCATTACTACAATAACTTAACTTTTTACACAATTTTTATTTGAAAGGACTAAGTCTAATAAATTGTCAGTAAAATTTACTATATTATTAAATTGCATTAACCCACAGTATGACAATATATCTATTAATATACTTGAATATAGGTTAACATTAGTTGGAATCAAATATGAATCATTGTTATTATTAATCCAGGAAACATTGGCCATATTGAAATCACCACTGTGGTGTATATGTCGTCCACCAAATAATTAGCACGCCAGTTAGACTCTACTTCTTTATTAAATTGGTTACACACGATAATTGGAATACTAAAAGTACTGGGTTATAAACACTTGCTGTCCCGATGCCGGTCAAATAGCGAGTTGCAGATTGCCTGCCTAAGGGTACGGTCAGTTACCTAAAAAGGGTAGGTTTATGACACGACAAGTGCTCCTGAGACTGGCAAATCTGTTTCAATACAATTTCTTATTGGTAACTATTTTCTATGAATACAGAGGCGTACCAGGGAACGTGTGTCCCCACAGTACCCCCCCTGCTAGTGCTAACGTTACTCGGTGAAGTGAAAAGAAAGAAAATAAACTATATAAATATTAATTGAATCCGCCTTGCAGTCGATCTGGGAATCGGACACGTCTGCCTGCTCTTGTGGTCCTGACGTTCCTGATGACGTTATCTTCCTGGATATTGAGAGGACCACCCGGGTTGATTGTTTCCTCGGACGCGATGTAGGCTGGCTTCAGTCTATCAACTGATACGGTAGTATCACGTCCGTTGATGTGGACGACAAACGTCTTCTCATTCCGCTTTAAGACTTTATATGGTCCGTCGTAAGGCTGTTGCAGGATCCGCTTCGAGCTGTCTCGGCGAACAAAAACTTGGTCTGTGGTGGCGAGGTCTTTGAAGACAAAAATTTTTTGGTTATTGTGTCGCGACCCGTCACTGGGTCGTAAGTCTCTCATTACTTGACGGAGCGACTTCACAAACTCTTCAGCGTCTTCAGCGGCTTGGTCTAGATGTTGTGGGGCTAGGAACTCTCCAGGCAGGCGTAGAAACTGGCCGTACACTAGTTCTGCTGCTGTTCCTTGGATGTCCTCTTTCCAGGCTGAACGAATTCCCAGGAGCACTGTGGACAAGGTCTCCGTCCATCTGGTACCGCCATGGCACATTATTGCTGCCTTCAGTTGTCTATGAAATCGTTCCACTAAACCATTTGCTGCCGGGTGATATGCTGTCGTCCTTAGGTGGGTTGCGCCTAACAAGCAGTTTAGATGCTTGAATAGGTATGATTCGAACTGTCTGCCTTGATCGGTGGTAATTCGTACAGGCGTCCCAAATCTGGCAATCCAGTGGTCAAAAAGAGCTCGAGCAACTGTCGCTGCTTCTTGGTCACACAGGGGTACAGCTTCTGGCCAACGAGAAAATCGGTCAATCATGGTAAGACAGTACCGATATCCTTCGGATAGTGGCATGATAACTATGTCGATGTGTACGAGTTCGAACCTAGTTGAGGGTGGTGCAAATTTTCCAAGAGGTGCGGATACATGACGAGTAACCTTGGATTTTTGGCACTGAACACAACTACGCACCCATTCTCTGCAGTTTGCTTTGATTGACGGCCAGACATAACGTTGCGTCATAAGCTTGACCGTCGCTCTTGTTCCAGGGTGGGACAGGCGGTGCACAGAGTCGAAAGCAGTTTTGCGAAATGGTTCAGTGATAAAAGGTCGAGCTGTTTGAGTGGAAACGTCACAGAATACGGATACGTCCGTACCAGGAATACGTACTGACTTGAGACGTAGTGAGGAATCGTCCTTAAGGTACTTCTGTAACTCAACGTCGTCTCGTTGTGACGCTGCCAGTGCTTCGTAATCCAATGTATGTTCCAACTCTTCGATACGCGATAGGGTATCCGCCACAACATTGTCTTTACCGGACACGTTACGTATGTCAGTGGTAAATTGGCTTATAAAATCCAAATGTCGGAACTGTCGAGGCGAGCACTGCTTGTTCTTCTGCGTAAAGGCGAAAGTGATGGGTTTATGGTCGGTGTATACGGTGAAGGACCTTCCTTCTACCATGTGTTTAAAATGTTTCACTGACAGGTATATGGCGAGTAACTCTCTATCGTAGGCTCCATATTTTTGCTCCGCTGTACTGAGTTTCTTAGAAAAGAAATCTAAGGGTTGCCAGGTACTACAAATTGTTGGAGGGACGCTCCCACGGCAATGTCCGATGCATCACTAAAAATAGCCAGTGGCGCGTTATGTTGGGGGTGTGTCAATAAAGTTGCTTGGGCTAGACTCTCCTTACTAGCCTCAAATGCAAACACTTTCTGCTGTCCAGTTGATGGGCGTTCTTCCCTTCACATTGCCTTTTAACAGTTCGTTCAATGGAGCCTGAGTCTGTGCGGCATTGGGTAAAAATCTCCGGAAGAAATTTAACATACCCAAAAATTGTCGCAGCTTTTTCACGGTATCTGGACGGGGAAAGGAACGGATTGTGTCCACTTTTTCAGGTAACGGGCTTGTGCCTTTTTCAGAAATTAAGTAGCCGAGAAATTTTACCTCAGGTCTCCCAAAAATGCACTTCGTGGAATTCACTACAACACCATATGTCTTAAACCTTTCGTATAACAACTCGAGGTGTCGCAAATGTTCGCTGTGCGACGTTGATGCCACCAAAATGTCATCAATGTAGGCGAAACAAAAGTCTAAATCTTGCAGCACTTCGTCTATAAACCGCTGAAAAGTCTGCGCAGCGTTGCGCAATCCGAAGGTCGTAAAATTAAACTCGAATAGTCCGAATGGCGTAGTAATTGCGGTTTTCGGAATATCTTCAACTGCTATCGGAATCTGGTTAAATGCGCGCACTAAGTCAATGGTACTAAACACCGTTTTACCTTGTAGCATCTGAGAAAAATCCTGGATGTGTCTCACAGGATACCGATCGGGAATTGTCCTCGCGTTTAGGTCACGGTAATCGCCACAGGGTCTCCACTCGTCTTTTTTCGGCACTAGGTGCAATGACGGTGCCCACGAACTCTGTGATGGACGGGCGATACCCAGTTTCACCATGGTCTCGAACTCGCGTTTCGCAATTTTCAACTTATCTGGCGCAAGACGTCGCGGTCGTTGCGCAACTGGCGGTCCAGGTGTCGTAATTATATGGTGCCTGGTATTGTGGTTGACAAATTTTGTCACCCCGTCTGGTCGGGTAATTTCTGGAAATCGTTGAAGCAATTCGTGAAAGGTTGATGTCCCTGAAATAGTTTTAACACTAGGAGCTTCACACTCGGTCACCTCGCCTCGCGAAGTAAGATGAGTATTTTGATCTAGTAGTCGCCCCTTTTGAATGTTTATGAGTAGTCCGTAATGAGCTAGGAAATCGGCGCCTATTGGCCACTTCCGCCACTACAAATTTCCAGGTAAATTGTCGTCGCAATCCGAGATTTAATGACAGGTTAATGGTGCCATAGGTGTTAATGACTGTACCATTTGCCGCGCAAAGTTCGTAGGTCGATTTTTTCCGCGGTTTCGTCATGCGAGAGATCGGGTAAACACACAGATCTGCACCAGTGTCTATTAAAAACTTTATATTTGTGGATTTGTCTATGACGAACAAGCGGCGCGATTTCACTGGGCTAACGTCATCTGCCGCCATCAACGACTGCCCCTCTCGTTTCCCGCAGCTTCTGTGCTGTAATTACACGGTTTTCGGCACTTATTGGCTTCCGGACCGAACTTCCAATGGTACCAACACATACCGTTATTTTCCTGTCCTCTATCGCGGGATCTCGAACGTGAGCGGGTCCTGAATCGCGTATAAAGTCGCGGTGGATCGTCTGGGCATCTAATTTTTATAGCAGCGAGTTCTTGAAGTGCAGTAGTAAGCGCGTTTTGCATGTAATCTAAACGTGCATTTATGGAGGCCACGCCGGTGGTTGCTTCAGACACTTCCGCGTGCGGGCCATACACATCCGCCACTGAATCCGCGATTTCCGCTCTTTTGTCCAGGCTAAGATCTTTATGCCCCGCAAGAAGAACTTGTACCTGTTTAGGTAGGCGACCTAGCCACAATGTCTGTAACACTTCT
>NW_019420646.1:4872-5662 GCF_000390285.2 Anoplophora glabripennis
ACACACACACACACATACACACCCCCCATACCCTCCTTAGCCCTCCCCTCCCGCGCTAGCCTAAGGGCCACCTTAGCAAAGCGCATGCCAGGCTGCATAGCCGCACTGCCCTACCCAACCATACCACACATAAATATGACACAACCCCCGGGGTTTACACAGACGAGCCGGCGAAGCAAGAAGAGCGCCAGAAGAAAGGGCCCTAGCCGGCGGGGCCCAGCCAGGACAAAAGGAGGTCCCACAAAGCGCCTACACCGGCCGCATTTGCGGTCGCGGTAGACGACGGATAGGGCCCACCTACGAAGGCTGTCCAGGCCTACACGAGATGAGGCAGGATAAAGAGGGATAATCCCCCTCGATCCCAAATCGTTGAGGCCAATTTCCAGCCATGGAATAATGGCGCGGTTTATGACACGACAAGTGCTCCTGAGACAGGCAAATCTGTTTCAATACAATTTTTTATTGGTAACTATTTTCTATGAATACAGAGGCGTACCAGGGAACGTGTGTCCCCACACCACAAATTAACACTATACCATTTGATATTTCGTTACAAAGTCGATAAAGATTATTAGAGAAGGAAGTAAATGCCACATTGTCGGATGGATTGTAGGTCCGAGCGAACAGCTATTAGAACCCCTCCACCATCAATTTTGAAGCTAGAGGAAGTCTCCCGATCAAGTCGATATACTACATTTCCACATCACTTGTGAGGTAGTGTTCCTGGTGTGTTTTAGTTTTCCCTGAAGGCATTATCTTTACAAATAAGAACAATTTAAATCAAAATAAT
>NW_019420647.1:0-1343 GCF_000390285.2 Anoplophora glabripennis
CTAACATAATTTTTAGCTCTAACAGTGGCGTGCGTACTAGCACTGACTTTGATATTATTAAAGAAAAAAATGGTACGCCGATGGTTTTGTCTCAAATAAAATTATTTTTGAATACCCATTTCGAAAGATAAGAACTCTCTTGAGTTTTTGTCCTGCGATGCTCCGTTTCTGTTATAGGGTGTATTAAAAAACTTTTGCTGTCTATTTTTACATTTTTGTTTATCACTACAGCTGTACCTAAAACCAGGAAAACGTGAAAAGTCAATAAAAATGAATTTTTCGGAGTCTGACGAAGACTCTCACCGACTTTTATTTACGCCACTCGAAAGAGCAGAAAAAATAAGTTGGTTTAAAAAAACATCCCGGTAGCTGCTTTCTAAGTGCCAAAATCCATTTGTTAAGTAAGAATTTTGAGAAGCGAGCGCAGCATAATGTCACAGCGCTCCCCTCTCCTGGCTACCGCTCAGCCGCGCGGATCACGCTGTCTTTAACAAACGTTTACTTGGTCAGTTTTTGGTCGAATCCATAAAAAAAATTCAGCGTACCTACCTACCTATAAAGAAAGTCTTCTACTTTACCACGAGCCCAAGTTTATTACAAAATATTAAATAGAACCGCCAAAATACCGTTTAAAAATATACAGGGTGTAACATAAAGGTTGGGAATAAATGAAACGGTGGATTTTTTATTTTAAAATATAAATATTTGCCATATAAAGTTATGCTGTACGGGTTTTCTTTTCCAAGTTAGAGGGCGCTAAATAATTTCAAAAAAATTTTGTTTTTTAATATCATTTTCAATGCAAAAGTCTTTTTTCAATGCCTCTTTGACCATATTCGGTAGCTAACCCAAAGCTTACTTCATAATGTTTTTCTTACTTTTATTTTCCTATGTTAGCAGTGGGAAATATGGTATTTACAAAAGTTTTATTTACGGAAAAATTACAAGAGCTACAAGTAAAACGCAAGAGGATAATTTTGTTTAAAATAAAAAGTGGATCATAAAAAAATATTTAAAAAATGTTTTACAAGTGGCGTACGATAATTTTTTTCGAAAAACCTTACGGTACAATCCGTACGTACGCCACTGAGTAACTTACAAAGTCAATCTTTTTCCTATTACTAAAGGAATTATCAAATTAAGCTAAGGCTAAAATTTCGTTCCATTATCTTACAATGTTCGAAAGTTATTGGAGAAAAACTAAATTTTTTGAAACTTTTTAGCGCCCTGTAGCTTGGAAAAGAAAACTCGTAGAGCATAACTTCATATGACAAAAATTTATTTTTTAAACTAAAGAATCCACCGTTTAATTTATTCCCAACCTTTACGTTACACCCTGTATA
>NW_019420647.1:2010-6032 GCF_000390285.2 Anoplophora glabripennis
AAAAAACAAGTTTTTGGCTTTATTATAGCACATTGACAGCTATTTGACAGCTGCCAACTGTCAATTTTGAAAATCTAACAACAGATCTGAATTCAGCAACCTCAAAAATATAAACCTAGATAATAAAAAAAATGAAATAGGCTATTTCAAAAGTCTATACACACTGCGCATATACATAAATCCGTGGAGGATATTCGGAGCTTTAAAGCTCTGTACCGGCCAAACTATCCATTTTTGAGCTTTGTGGCCATTGAGACAATTGACCAGTATAATGAACTCTATCACATATCAAAAATTCAGCGAATTTGACCGGGACCCAATTTCCATAAGATTTGTGCGGGGTTCTTTGGTGTGGTGTTAACATTTACACTTATGCATAATTACTATAAAATTTACAAATTTTTGTAGGTTAGTGGTGTAGGAATGGATAGTAAAGTGGGATTTTTTTACCCCAACTTCTACACCAATGAACACCAATAATCATTTGGAATTCATTTTTAGATTCTGTGGACATACATCAAATGGGAATACTTGTTGAAAATCGGTATATCGTTTTACCGAAAATTTCTGTTGAATGGGAGACTGTTCTTCTGATAAGAAAAGTTTCTTAAGGATAGGAAATAAATTTTAATTAATATGCATTAACCATTATAATCTCTTATTATTTATTGCGTTCGTAATGTGGTGAATTCCCCCTGCGAGCTAATTTTTTTGTTGCGCTACAGTGCAGTGGACAGCATATTCAATGGCACCTCCTCTAAAATTTCATTTGTGCCATTCTGAAGCAATTATAGTTTGCTCATTCAACGGTCCGGTTGTTTCAAACATCATTATATTATTTTTTTTAAATTACACACCTACATATTAATTTTAAAGCTGAGCTGTGCATCCATTACACTATCCGTATCAACGACTGGCACGAAAAAACAACTAAGCAATAATAGACTTATCTGTCATCAGGAAATGTCATTTAATTTTTAAGATTTGAAATATTAGTTAGTGTTTGAAAAAAAATTGATGAATATTCAAATCTTATCAGAAGAACGGTCTCTCATTCAACTGAGATTTTCGGTAAAACGATACACTATACCGATTTTCAACAAGTATACCTTTTTATGTAGAGTTGTTCACGGAATCTAAAAATGAATCCCAAAGAAGATAGAAGATAGAAGTTGGGGTAAAAAAATCCCGCTTTACTACACACTGACCTACAAAGATTTGTAAATTTTACAGCAAATTATGCACATGTGCAAATGTTAACAGCACATCAAATTTGAATCAATTTCTTATAAGCATTCCAAATATTTCATAAATAATATGATTTTAACAACCGACCAATACGGCCCTGTACAGTGAAAACGGTGAGACTTAGACCCTTGCTTTATAAGGCAATTCGGAATTATTTATTGAGTTCTATTTGTGGTTAAAGTTTGATTCACTCGAACTGAAACACCCTGTATCTCGGCTCCTATACATATATTGGTCGAATCGAGGCGCTTTTTTTTCTTAATTCATGGTTTTTTAAGCACTATTTGATGCAATTGGTTTGAAATCTGTATATTAAAAAATTGCCAAGATAAGAACCTAAGTTACCGTTTTTTTTTGGTTTTTTGTTACCTAATAACTTTTTTATTTTGCAATTTAAAAATCTGAAATTTACAAAAAAGCGAGATATTGTAATTACCTTTCGATCCTTTTTTATTTCGATATCTTGACTTGGGCATGTTCGACTTTATAATTTTGCAATAGGCCGCCATTTTGAAATAGGAGGTCCGATGCGGGATTTGTTGAGCATTCCAACAGTTATATTTTCCTGTAGTTTCATCCAAATTCAGTAAAATTTGTTAATTTTATTTGTTTCTGAAAATTTTGCATTTTTTTACACCGTTAAATTTTGCTATGTAAAAAAATGTAATGTGCCCTTGTAGCAAATTTACTTAGGAACAAAATCGATAAATATACCTCATGTAGATTAGACGCTTTTTTTCGAGATATAAGCGAAAAACTGAATTTTTTTCTCTTATAAATATGACGCTCGACCTCTACAAATACGCAAATTTAGGCCTTTATTCTGTGTATTTTTTACTTAATTTCAAACAAAATTCGAGTTAAGCCCCATTTTTGAAACATGCCTATGTTTGGTCTAATTCGCCCGAATTATAAAGTGCCATAATAGTCGTCAATGACAGAAAAATATAGGTATTTCAAGCAGACGAAAAGTAGAACTTTTGCAATTATTTGCCTTTTATTTTGACAACCTACAAAACCGCAAAAGAATTAAAATATAAAATAGTTTTTACACAAAGTATTTATTAATACTGCATATTTTATCTAACATAAATAAATAATAAATAAGTACAAATGAAAGTGTGAGAGGTAATGAGTAATATCATATTGTTATACATACAAATTCACATGAAACCATCAGTTTATGGCACACACAACGTAGTATTCTCAGTGATTCAGAATAACTTAAAATATAATTATAGGAATCTGTACTCTACACCACAGAAATTACATTTTACATTACATTACATATTTTCATTAAATTATTATTTACAGTGAACTTAGTTCTACATTTTAAAAGTTACATGTGGTACGTATCTACTTAAATTAGTTAATATAATATATTAAAAATCTATGTACAATATAAACTTCATAAGACAAGCATAAGTAATGTTAATGTACTTATGCCACATTCAAGTGCAGACATATAAATATACATATGGTGGTAATGCGGTATCTAATTACGAAAATATTAAAGCATTTATGATTTCTATCAGCATTTTACGAATATATTTATAATATGTATTTGAAATTTTTAAGATAAAATTACAGTTTCTATTATAAAAACTAAGATTATTATTAGTATAATACTTTTTACAAGATATTCTGAGAGGGCCTGAAGCAAATGTATATACATGATCACTATATAACAAAATCCTGTATTAATATCATTCTCGTCAATTAGAAAAATTGGTATCTAGTGTTTTGTAGTAAGAAATTTTGGAGCTTAAAGTTTTCTTGGACAAAACTATTACATACAGGATCCTGTAGTAGAGTCAATCAGTTGGGGTAATCGTACGAAGTGAGCCCTGCTGTAAAAACGTGTTGGTGGATATTTAAAGTTTACACTAAAAATAGAACTGCGTAAAAAGTAAAATGAGCAATTTCGTTAAAATTTTTGTGGTTTATATAAAATGTACCGCGATTTATTTATATATAAGTATAATATGAAATTGCTTAAACCGTTATTAATTAATAAAAATAAAAGGATCATGCCATGGAGTAATTTCAAGTATGCCGAGGATGTGATTTGGCGAAAGAAACCCTTTTTGGAACCCAAGGAACTGAGAGAAGTGTCGGCAAGGAAGCTTTTGGACTTTGTTAAAAATTCAAAGCTACTTGCTGAATAGGTTTGAACAGTGGGACGCACAATAGGCCTGATAAGGTCGCGCTCTGGGACTTGAATAGAACCTAACCACAGGAAGAAGAAGAAGAATTTCAGGTAATATTTTAGCCTACACACTATGGAGTGTAGACAAGGAGTGAAGGCACCGCGCATACAAATTCTGATCCCGTTTTATGACCCAAAGTAAATTTTAAACAGTCGCTGTTGCAGCGCTGATGCACGGGAGAGTCTAGTAACGAAGTTTTACTTACAAGATCAGACCCACTAGATAAACGGAAGGAATTATTCAATATTTATTAAGAAATTAGTAAAAAATAGAAGTTACTTTTATCCATTAGTATGAGAAAGTAAAATAACTCCCTTGTTATTCATAATACAGAAAAAAAGTTTATATAAAAGTTGTACAGAATCAAAAAACCTAAAGGACAAAATACGATCATTTTAAGAAAGTTCAAACTTGATTTTCTAAAATTTTTCCGATGGTACACCCTGTATTTTATTGTTCTATTTTATTCACATATCAGTCCACTTCAACTTTTATGAAGTATGTTCTACACCTAAAGTTGTTAGTTTTTAAGATATAGCAACATTTTTGGAAAAACCTAATTTT
>NW_019420648.1:0-6029 GCF_000390285.2 Anoplophora glabripennis
CACTCTTCAAATAAGCAGTAAGCTTGTTATATTTTCCAATATCTATATTTTTGTAGACCTTTATAGTAGCCTTCAGCATTGAACTTCGACCAAATAGATGAAATTGCATATTTTTTCTTCAAATTTAAAAAATACGATAGCATGACTTATTCATTTATTGTCATTACTCTCCGTTATTTCCTCCATTCTTTAAATTCAGCGGACACTTTTTCGTAATGTTCCCTGGATTTCACTGGAAATAAATGGAAAATTGCTTCCTGAGCTTCTTCAAAAACAGCCACAGGAACACAATTACTTTCTTGCATTTTTACCGAATTCAGATAGAACTGTTTATTAAATAATTGGTAATAAACAACTTACCATAGCCATACCAGTAGATATAACAAAACCTACCACGTTTCATTGATATGAGTACTAGTAAGAAATATCAAGTCGTGCGAATATTTTTTTATTAAATTCCAATAATTCTGACTTAACAAATATGATTGTGATGTGATTATGGATAAAACGTTGTATTGTATTCGTGTTTTAATCCAGATATGCCTATTGTCCTTTTAAAAGGACGTTTTATAGCCACCTTTTTAAATCGGTGTACAGACTCTTAAAGCTTCCCGATCAGAGATTGCTAGTCTGATTTCAGAATACCCAAGGCACGTGTTTTAAGAGCCAGTCTAGTCTTAATTGTTTTAGATAAGTAAGATATTGCTTATGTTAAGTTTGTGATTTTTTAAAAATGTCCCATCCTATTGATTTGAAGCTAGTGGGGTAAGTGTTATCTGCTAAATTTAATTGTTATACCTAGGTGTTTTTGTTAGGTGAAAGATTCAGACTTTTCAATTTATTTGAAAAGTTGAGGTTAGGATGTTAAAAACTTATGCATTTAGTCCAATTTTTTATAGTGTCCTTTTAAAAGGACAATAGGCATTAGGAGTATAATGTATTTCAGGGGTCTCACGTTAAATGATCTTTTGCGAAGTTTGGAAGAAGGTAACTACTTATTACCTTCGGAAATAAATATTGCTTTGTTGCCTCCCATCAACTCAGGTGAAGATTTGACAGACGAAGATTCTGGAGATGAGGAGTTGGACTTGGACTGCGGTTGGAAAAAATTTAAGTTTGTACCGTACGGCGATTAGTATTTTCCAATTATGATGTATTGTCTTGATATTGCTGGACAAAGACCACTATATTATGGTGTAGAAGAATGCGAGGAAGGCCTAGATCGTTGAAACATTATTTAGAGTCACGATTGGATAACAAAGACCACTTGTAACCAAAACAAACGCGTTGAGAGTTTGTCATAAGAATTTGTTATATGCTATTTTA
Source organism: Anoplophora glabripennis (assembly GCF_000390285.2). Lineage (NCBI taxonomy): Eukaryota > Metazoa > Arthropoda > Insecta > Coleoptera > Cerambycidae > Anoplophora > Anoplophora glabripennis. The sequence goes on from NW_019420648.1 coordinate 1,327, forward strand.
AAACGTTTGTTAAAAAATTAAAAAATAATATTTTTTAGTGGTTTGTATGCCTATTGTCCTTTTAAAGGGACGGAACTTTTTAAGAAAACCAATGTACAAGAATTTTTTTCAAGATTTTTTATGTAATATAGAACCTACAATTAAACATATTATTTAGTTTTTATTTTAATTTTCGAAAAAAAAACAATAGTTCAGATATATCTGGGTTATTTGCCTTTTATCCACATAAGTATATTAAACGCTCGAACTAAGTTCTCGCGTTCAAACATTCATGCGTGGATAAAATACTACTTAAAACACTTATACAATAAATAACTATTAATTAGCATTTAGAATAGTATTTAGAATATTTAATGGTCTACATTAATACATAACATATTATGGTAGCAAGTCAAAGAAACACACAATCATAAAAACAACAATTAAGAAAATACAAACAAAGCACTAGACTAATTAAAATACACATTGACCTAACAATAAAAATTACCTTATAACATAATAAACGTCAGAGTGAAAGCAACCACTAAAGTCACTAACGGAATAAAAACATTTTGACAACAAATAATTCTTTTAACTTAAATTTGACAAAACATAGTTATTTTACATGTGATGGGAGGATATTGTATGTACATGTTTAAATTTAAGGAATTTCTCGCAGTCAGTGCTAAGCGATATCTAGGTAGCCGCAAGAATTTAGAAGTACGAGTACAGTAATTATGTATATCCGATTGAACCGTGTAACTGGCAATATTCTTATGAATATCCAATAAACAGTAATAAACAAATAGCAATGGCAAGGGCATAATTGCAAGATTCACAAAAAGTTGGCGACAGTGATCTCTGTAACCTACGTTGGCCAGAATACGAATGGCTTTTTTTGGATTCTAAAGGTTTTTAAAGCGCTAGAGCAGCCTCCCATAGCACAATACCATAAGACAAGATGGAATTAAAGAGGGAAACAATAAACTGATCTTAAAGTATCAGTGCTAATCAGCTCTCTCAGTTGCCTTAACAAAAAAACTACTACATACAACCTCTTATTCATGGATTCAACATGGTCAGACCAAGTCAATTTATCATCAATTGTAATACCAAGGATTTTAACACATTTATGTTCTACACGCCGCGCCGTGGAGTAGTGGTAAACTTTATAGTCTGGGATTAATTTATATTAATTTTAAGATTGTTAAACGAAAACCAATAGACCAATAGTCTTTAGATAACATGTTATATGAATCTTCAGTTAGACATGAGGAATCTTTATTAATATTAATTAGGGTGGTGTCATCTGCGAATAGTACACACTAGGTGCGATAGCAAAGCAAAGCAAAAGTCATTAAGATATATTGCGAAAAACAAGGGCCCCAAAACAGGACCCTGCGGAACACCGTGGTCAATACGGTTAAACTTTGAAGTATTGCCATTAACTGTAACACACTGACGTCTGTTTTTCAAAAATAGGCTTCAACTAATGTCTCTTACCGAATGTAATTAAAAAATGTTGCTGTAAAGCATCAATTTAAGTAAAATTGTGTTAGAAAAATAATTTGTATTACATTTGATGTTAAAATGCTAATGAGAAAACTTGCTGTTATACTCGTACCATATACATATTATTTTGGCAAAACATTTTTGTTGGCCGATTTCTCTCATTATGTGTATTTGGATGTGTGTAGTATACGGAGGTGGTACAATTTTTGAATTACGGCTCCCGTACAATAACAATTATTCACTTAAATCCATTTTATCAAGCTAATACCGCAAAAGCCGGGAATCTGCTTGCTCCGTGTTAACTATGAATCACCCCCCTGGAGCATCTGTCATTTTGACGCCAGCCTGATACGCATTTATCACTGATTTTCATCTCTTCGCTTTATACTACATCTGTCTCTATTTAATAGTATCCGCTCCCAAATGCGGTGCAATTCGTTATTCGAATGTTAACCTCAGCGGTAAACAGTGATCCTCCACTTGCGCCCGCTTACCAAACGGTCCATATTTGCGCACTCCTCTCCTACATAATATAGCACCTCGCCGAGATATATATTAATAATAATATATATAATAATGCCATATATGCAAGATGCTCCGTTCCGTTTTTCCTATTGCTTCTGTTGTATATTAAATTTTGTAAAACTTGTGACGTGTGCGTACGATAAACTATTTATACTACAACGTATATTATGTTTAGGAACTGATTAGAACCTTTTTAGAACTGTTTAGGTGTTTTCTAGTACTTCTAGGTGTTTTTTAGTTTTAGAACTGTTTAGAAAGTTTTTTTTAATTTTTAGTATTAGAACTGTCTAGGAGTTTTTTTTTAACTATATAGGAGTATTTTTAATTTTTAGGAACTGTTTAGGAGTTTTTTTAGAACTTTTTTGGAGTTTTATAGTTTTAGAACTGTGTAGGATTTTTTGGAACTATTTCGGAGTATTTTTAGTTTTTAGGAACTGTTTAGGTGTTTTTTAGAAATTTTTAGGAGTTTTNAGTTTTTAGGAACTGTTTAGGAGTTTTTTAGAACTTTTTTGGAGTTTTTTAGTTTTAGAACTGTTTAGTATCGTTTTTTAATTTTTAGTATTAGAACTGCGTAGGAGGTTTTTTTGGAACTATTTCGGAGTATTTTTAGTTTTTAGGAACTGTTTAGGTGTTTTTTAGAAATTTTTGGGAGTTTTCTAGTTTTAGAATTGTTAAGAATCGTTTTTTAATTTTTAGTATTAGAACTGTGTAGGACGTTTTTTTGGAACTATTTAGGAGTATTTTTAGTTTTTAGGAACTGTTTAGGAGTTTTCTAGAAATTTTTTGGAGTATTTTAATTTTTAGTATTAGAACTGTTTAGAAGGTTTTTTTGGAACTATTTGGGAGTATTTTTAGGAACTGTTTATGAGTTTTTTTAGAATTTTTTAGGAGCTTTTTAGTTTTAGAACTGTTTAGAACCGGTTTTTTTAATTTTTATTAGAACTGTTTAGGAGGTTTTTTTGGAACTACTTAGGAGTATTTTTAGGAACTGTTTATGAGTTTTTTTAGAATTTTTTAGGAGCTTTTTAGTTTTAGAACTGTTTAGAACCGTTTTTTTAGTATTATAACTGTATATGAGTTTTTTTAGGGACTATTTAGGAGTTTTTTATAACTGTTTAGGAGTTTATTTAGGAACTGTTTATGATTTCTTTAGAACTGTTTAGGAGTTTTTAGAACTGTTTACTAGTTTTTTAGAACGCTTATTAGTTTTTTAGAAGTTTTTTAGTTTTAGAACGGTTTAGAACTGTTTTTTATTTTTTTTTTTAGTCCAAAGTTGTTTTCTAGTTCAAAAGATGATACTTAAAAAGATACAGGGCCTCAAAGTGAAAAATCTGTTTTCACTATTTTCAAATAACCTTTTCAAATGTACTGATATTGAACAAATTTTGGGAATCGAAGATTCTATAAGGCAATGAATTCAAGTCATAATTTTGCTGTTACTTATTAGAGGGCGCCACTTGCGGCACTTTCTGTGTCTTTAAAATACCACAACTTTTTGCACCTAAACACATCTGTCTCCTTAATATTTTTTTAATTTTTTTATATTTTGAATGTAAAAAAGATATGCCCTGCAAAATAAAATAAAACAAAATATCAAAGAGTGACTCCCTCTAATATTTTTTTCAGTTTTCTATATTTTGAATGTAAAAAAGATATGCCCTGCAAAATAAAATAAAACAAAATATCAAAGAGTGACTCTCCTATTCTCAAAATTTTCATGGTTGTCGAAATGTGTCCAGGTTTTTCAATTTATTTAGAAGTTTCGAGGTATTTTTTATATATTTCCAGGTATTTCCAAATATTTTCAAGTATTTCAATATAATTAGAGCTTCGAATGCTATTTAGTTATTTCAAATTAGTTTTAAGTATTTCGAAGATTTTGAAATATTTCGAAATATTCTATGGTGTCCACGACGAATATTTCGAAATCCTAAGATTTTATAGAAATTTCGATGTATTTGGAAATTTTCGGAACGTTTTTCCAAATATTCTGAACTACTTAAGTTTTCAAGATATTACAAATTTAGATTAGAACTTTAGTGTAACTTGACATTACAGATTTTGAGATATTTTGATATGTTTTTAAATATTTGGAAATCTTTGAATTATTTCGAAGCATTTTTCGATATTTTCGATGAACAAATACTTCAAAGTATTTTTTCAAACATTTCGAATTTTTCCAGGTTTTTAGAAGTGTAGTTAGCCTTTTGCTATATTTCGAAGTTTCGAGATATTTCGATGTGTTTAGAAGTATTTCCAGGCATTTTTAAGTGTTCTGGTTATATTTTTGAGGAATTTCGACATAATTAGAGGTTTTAAAAAGGAACTTCTCCAAAGGAGTTTGAGGTATTTCACAGTATTTTGAAAATAAATGAGAAAGGATTTTGCTGATGAAGTTTTACAAAAATTTTGAGGTTTTCGTGTATTTAGTGGTATTTCAAGTGTCTTAATGTTTTGATGTGTGACAAATATTCGACAAAATAAGTTTTCGAAACGTGTACAGGGTGTCCCACTGGGAACTGCGTCGATCGATATCTAGAAAAGTACCTACTACTCCGAAAAATGTGAAAATTTGACAACATGACAATGTCCCTCGGGCGAACACAACTAAAATATCTAGAGCTCTCCATCACTTCCAGTTATACCGGAAGTCGACACCAAGTTCGTTATTTTAAATGGGACACCCT
>NW_019420649.1:0-4272 GCF_000390285.2 Anoplophora glabripennis
CGCTTGATTTTTCGGCGAGCCGTGGCGCGGCGGAAGGGTGGGGGAAGAGAACGACAGCGAGTCCGAAGAAAATGACGATAATATTCATAGTCCTGCCGTCAAATAAGGGAAATTCGCATGAAAATAATATATTTGACAGTCTGTAACTCCGTTGTTTTTCAACGAATCTTGACGATGTTTCTTTTAACTTAAAGCTTTTTTCATAGGCTTCCCGAATATGTAATAATATATAACTATATCACGCTCGTGCGTCGTATATTTCATTTTGCAACTATGGCTAAAAAATAAAAAAATCCAGATTGCAAATTTGAAATTAAAAAAAATGATGTATTCAATTCAATGTGTTATTATGAAATCTACCATAAAAAAAAAACAGTGCGATTGTGGAAGATCCTCAGGATCGTCCAGACTAATAATTAGTTAATTTGTTTATAAGGCCATAACTTGTAAACTATTCAACTAACCGATTCCAGATTTCCTGTGAGTTATTAGACAGTGATAAGGAATGAGAGGATACGATGCCAAAACGTTCTGGTAATAATAACGCAGTTTGTAAATGTTTAATTCAAAAGTCATAAATAAATTTCTTCTGTTTATAACTTTTGATCTAATCAATATTTTTTGACGCTCGATTGCTAGTTTTGTAGGTCTTTTGAAGACGAAAAAAAAGTATTTTACTGTTTTCTCGTGGAAATGAACGGAAAAAAGTTATAAACGAAAAACCTGAATTTACGTAAAAATTATACAATTAACCACCCTGTAAACAATATTCCCCCCATTTTTATAACTGTGAAAACTAATACGTTATTGTACATAATATTTAGCATTTATAGTGATAAATTCAGCTTGCCGAAACAAAAAGTCGCGCCCAACTCTATCTTTCCTGGACTATAAGATTATAAATATTTATTACCGAATTGTTAACTTATTTAGTTAATTAATTAAGGTATAATTTAATTAATTAAAGTAACTAAATAATTGAGTGATGGTTTTCAAAGGAAATATTTATTGTTTGTCACACAGATCTTTCGATAAATTTGGCTAAAACAGATTACTCTATACAACATTTTAGTAAAAAAAATGCATAATATACGAAATAAAAGATAGTTACCCATATCCACCATATCCTCCGTATCCTCCGTATCCTCTGTATCCTCCGTATCCCCCGTACCCACCATAACCACCATATCCCCTGGCGAACTTAGCCCCAATTCCAGCACCCACTAGCCCGGCACCCAAACCGGCCGCCCCTATTCCCGCGACTCCCAGTCCAGCGGCGCCCAAGCCAATCGCCCCTAATCCTGCTGCTCCCAGTCCCGCGGCACCCAGTCCTGCCAGTCCAAGGCCGATCACCCTTTTCTGTCTCACGTGTTCGGAATCGGCAGGTATCGTGGCCGCTGTGGCCACGCAAGCAAGAACGGCAACGATGCACAGCTTCATTTTTGTTTGGGTTTGAAATGACTGTCGATATTTTCATCTCAGACGGCTTATATAATAACTCGGTCAGGGTGTCGATTTGAATTCGGCCTCTGCTGGCAATGACGGGTCCACGTTCACTTATTTCGATTTTTTTTTTCGGCGATTTGGGATCGGGTGAGACCGATATATCACAGTATTGCGTAAGAATGAATGAGCGGATCTTGTAGTTCAAGAACGACGGCAGGATTCTTGCCTAGTCATCAGCTTTTATTTAATTATATTTGAGAGCTATAATTAAAGGTAAACAATGATTTTCAAATTTTGTTCCGTTTATTGCGGATACCTCTTGATACACAAGTTGATTCACGCAAATCACTGTTAGGTATAACAGGAATTGTCGATATTCTGAGTGTTTATAAAGTGTGGTGTATAAATCTGAAAAAGCTGGAAATCTGGAAGTACCGGAGAAATATCTGGAAATTCCAATTAGTGGAGCCAAGATAGATTTTTACTTCGCGAAAATTACTGGAAGAGAGAAATTTTTATTTTTTGCTTTGTAAAGTTGTCAGAAACGACATATAAAAGGTTACCAACTGTAGAGTGTACGCTAAATTATTTATTTAACAAATTAGTTGCAAAATTACAGTTTTTGCAAAATATNGCTCTGAGTAATAACGGCACATCTTTCAATAACGCGGGCTTTGCAAAAATTCTAAATAAATTTTCCCATTCAGTCTATTGGGTAGAATAACAGAGCCGATAATAATGCCATCAATAATCCCAAACTAAACATTGATGCGAAATCCAGCTGATAATGTTTCAGTTTGGTAGCATGTGGATTTTCCTGAGCATACACATGTTCATTGTGAATATTTATTATTAGTGGAGTCAAGATAGATTTTGACTTCGCGAAAATTACTGGAAGAGAGAACTTTTTATTTTTCGCTTTGTAAAGTTGTCAGAAGCAACATATAAAAAGTTACCAACTGTAGACTGTACGCTAAATTATTTATTTAACATATTAGTTGCAAAATTAGTTTTTTGCAAAATATAGGTATAAAAAAATATAATTAAAAATAAATTACTGCGCCATTCGAAAGAACAAGAAATTTTACATAAAAATTGTTAATAGTTTTTTTCGATAATGCGAATTGAAGGCTGTAGAATTTTTTTCCTAACGTACGAAAAATGAGACGGGCGGTCCCCAAGTATCGCTCACAAATATTTAAATGAAAGAAGAGTCATCCGGCTATCAAAATTGTATGTCTTTAAACTTGAGAAAAAAAAATATATAGTACGTATACAAAGTTACGTCATTCTATAATTTTGTACAATAATAATAAAATAGCTGTCATTCTTTTAATTTTTAAAATAAATATATGTAACTATCATAGATTACTCTTCAAATGACAATTGAAACAGAGAGCGATATGGAAAAAATCTTAAAAATTTAATTTGAAAAATATTGAGCCTAACATATTCAATAATTATTTTAAAAAATCACAAATTTTACTTTTTAGGCCATACTTTATAGATCAAAAACTATAGTTGTAAACGTGATATTGAAACTTTATGAGAGCACTTTTTAAAGCTTAAAATCTTTACTTTAAGATGGTGCATTTTATTTTTCTTAAAAAATTGAAATAATACTTGAAAAAACAGAAAATAACAAAAAATAAAAATATTTCATGAAAAATCCGTAAAAATTTATTGTTAAATAAAGTTTAATAATGTACAAAAACAATTTCTTTTTGTTTAATAAACCATCAAAGAATTAAGTTAAGTCCTTAAAAAAAGTAAATCCAGCGAAATTTTTTTTTTTATTTATAGTAATAAGTGGAAAACTGTTAGAACAGCAAAAAAAAACGTTTTTTGATGAATTGATTTAATAATAATTTTTAAAACGTATAATTCTGTATCTGAAATTCTCTTATTGATATAGACAGAGATATGAGTCAAATATATATTAATTTTGAAAGTTGTTTTTCTTGTCAGTTTGGGTGACGAAGCTAAGCAGTGAGCACATCAAATATTTTTTTGTTACTTACAGTTTTATTTATTTTAAAAGCATTTTTCGTTTATAAGAATTAAGTAATTATTATTATTAATGGTATAAGAATATGATTCTTATGTTTTCTAGTAAGCTGCAGTTATCAGTGTATTAAAAAGTGTATTATTCACATATTTTGTCTATTTTGAGGTTATACTCTCGTACACTTGTAATTCTTTAATGTAATATTATTACTTCATATAATCTTCAGTTTGGTTTAAGGTATTTATATTCGTTTTCTTTCATGCTAAACCTGTAAATGTGTAAATGAGTTTAATATTTATATATGAATATTGATCTATTTTTAAAATAATGAACAAACAAATAATAGGGGACGTTGATTTTGATTTTGTAATTTTGTATTTAAAATCAGTGTTTTTTGTTCAATTTTATTGGCTTAAAGCCGTAAGTGCCCAGTTATTTTTTAAGAAGAGCAAGAACTCGATGAGATTTAAAAATTAATTATTTTGTAATAAATTTGTTTTTTAAAAAATAAAACATATTTTGAATAAAAGCTCTTTAGCCATTTATAATTTTCATTTTTCGAACTTCTATATTACAAATTTGAGCGAGTTTGATTTAAAATCGATAATTGTTAAATAAATTGTTTAAAATAGTCGGCCATATTGGATGTCATTTTGAATTTTCATTTTCCGACATTATATTCTTGTTTAGCGACCTCAAAAACCCCTATATTACAAATATAAGCGAGTTTGATTTAAAATCGATAATTGTTAAATAAATTGTTTAAAATAGTCGGCCATATTGAATCAGCCATTTTGAATTTTCATTTTCCGACTTCA
>NW_019420649.1:5127-6061 GCF_000390285.2 Anoplophora glabripennis
TTTGTGTTATGGTGAAGCAAGACATCATTTGTGTTAGTTCGTAGAAAGTGAGTAAGACGGACCCAAATGTGTTTACACGTGAGTGGATAAAATTTTGAACAATTGCTGTTGCAGCATCGGGTATGTCAAATGATTTTATTATTTAAAAACACAAATTAATTTGATTAATAATTAATAAAGGCAAAAGCATTTGAATTTGCCGATATAAAATAGGTGCGATAAAATTCTATTTACATATTTCTTTCCTTGCGAAAGTTTTTGTCCGTTTTTATCACGCCGCCATACCGGTCGCATTGTGCGAGGTCAGGTTTTACAGTGGACCAGTTTCCAGTGCCGTGCAGAAGTGTATTTTTAAATCAATTTCGAACTGACCTTTTTGATTTTTTCTTTACAAAATTGTATTTGTAAGGGTCCCCTGTACATCCAGATTTTTTTTTGGATAAATTCTGAATCACCCTGTATATTATCTGATAGTGCTTGAGTAATAAACGTTTCAAGTTGTTTATTTGGCAAAATTTTTGACTTATTTGGTTTATAGTTGTCACCTTAACATATCAGGAAAGCACGTGTTGCTCTCAACATAGAGTAATGCGACTATAACGTATATGCCTTCAATTTTGTAGATAAATCGGAAAAAGTATGCAGTCATAACAATTTCGGATCGGCGGGGTATTTTCTTCAAGACAGTAAGTCTTGAAACGCTTCTAAGCGAATTCGTACTTTTCCCTATATTTGTTTGGTAACAAATTTAAAGGCACATTTAGTTATTTTCTTGAAAATGTTGATTAATACAAGAAACAAACTACGCCAATAAAAAAGGAACACAAAAAGTTACATTAGAGTTGAGTAGTTCACAATTTTTGAAAATCGAAATCCAAAATGAAGTAAAAGTTAGATTTTTAAAAGTGTGATTTTTACTTTTTTCTACATCGAT
>NW_019420650.1:0-3999 GCF_000390285.2 Anoplophora glabripennis
TGTAATTTAGTTGCAGTACATTAGTATTTACGCAGCACATAATAAATAAGGATTGTAAAAATTAGTGTACTAAACAGATTTCAACTTACAAAAGTATTGTATTTGAGTATGGCTTGATATAACAAATATTTATTTTAACTGCATTGGAAAGAGATAAAGAATAAGATATTTCGGCTTTTTAGAATACTTAACAAACCATATTTAGGTAGGTTTCATTGAAAGAATTAAATATATAGCCGATAATTGATAATAATAAATAAATTTAGTACCACATCAAACACTAAAAATCAAAATAACTTGGAAAAGCACAGGAATTTCGAAACAGAAGAAGGGACATTATTTTTGTTAAACTGTATGTAGATAATGATAACAGTTTTTTTCAAAAATAGTCATTGGCGTAGAAGTTCTGTTTAAGAAAGGGGTTGAGCACCCCATTCACTCCGCCACTGTGCAAGTTTCTGATCATTCTTATCGCTTGTTTTATGCCCCATAATTAATAGGCATTATTCCTCAAACATGAAAAAAATCTAAGCATTCGTTTATAAGTTATAATGAAAATTCGAGAAAAAAAAATATATTTAACACCCTGTATCTCGGAAACAAAGCCTTCTACGACATATGTTTATAGGAACTTTTCTTTTTAAAAACATGTGTTCTATCTCCTGTTAAAGTTTGTCTACAAAAAACTGACTCACCCTGTATATAATTATAATTTTTTTTTGCCATTAGCAAAAAACTTATTTAGGGACGCCTATGAAACTCATTAAATTTTATTGTTAGGCTTTTTTTACATGTTCAACTGACTTCGGAAAGACTATAATAATACTGATTCGAAAGATGCTACTATATTTTTTATTTAAATTAAAAATCCAATTTGCTGTAAACCAGAGACAGATATCGACAAAATGCGAGAGGCATTTTTTGTTCCCAGTACCATGCTTTTTCATAAAATATAATCAATTATTATTTTGCTATCAATGAGTTTCGCATATTTCAGCCACTGGTTGCACAAAAGTGTTGATATTGCAATATTTTATGGAAGCTTGACCCAATATAATGTACATCAAATTTAGTTCAAACACCTCTATTATTTCAGAAGATATTTACAGTAAATCAAATTTTTGTTTTAATTATTAACACCCTGTATCTCGAAAACGGTTGAAATTTCGAAATACGTATATACGACAAAGTACCATTATTTTTCGTTGTACTATCTGCTCCCGAAGTCTCGTAGATTAAAACTGAGACACCCTGTATGTTTTTTACCTAAAGTCCTAAACAAAAATTTTTGACGAAACTCACTACCTCCTACTCGCTTACCTTGTAAATGAAATCTATTCCCCCGAACAACGCCTTGTTGTAGTACTCCACCGGCTCGAAAAACTTCTTCCCCAGTATCTCCAACAGACTACCGAATATCTCATCGCCCGGCTTTATCTTGTAGGGCGGGTTCTTGCTGGTAATATCGATCTTCTCCCTGCCGGCGACCGACAGCAACTCGCAAGCGCTACCCAGGAACTGCATGTCGCGCGTGCCTCGCTCCCCGAAAGCCACCGTCGCCACCAGCTTGATGTTCCGCGTGACGATGGTCTTACGGCCGAGGGCGCACATGCGCAGCAGTTTCGTGGCGGCGTGCGAGTCCCCCTCGGTGCAGCTGATCTTCTGCGTGAAGTACTGCCAGAACATGTCGATGATGCTGTTGTCGAGGATGCCCTTGGCCGTCCACTCGGATATGATTAGTTGGAAGTCGTCGATGTTGTTGAGGGGAACCGTCTTGACGAGCCGTATCAGGCGACAGACTATCGTCAGGCAGTGCTCCCTGAGGGGTTAACAAAGCAACGTCAGCGATGAAGTATTTGTCGTGGGCGGATTTTTTTTTCTTAATGTATTTTTTTTTTGTTTTTTTTTTTGTTGAATGACGATGAGTCTTGTTAAGAATTTGTTATTTCGCGTAAAAATATTAATTGTGTTGCTTTGGATTAAAAAAATAATAATAAACTGATGATGGTTGCTTAAAGATGAAACGTTGCAACAAAAATATAGTAAAATTCGTGAAGACCTAGCCGCTATTTCTTTGGTGGCTTAAACTCGCCAATTTTGAACGAGTCTAAAATCCGATTTTCATTAAGTATCAGTAAGTCTAGGGACGACTCGACGTGAACAAACTTACTCTGTGTTAGTGCAATCGGTGTTCAGGTAAATCGTCTTGAAGGCGTTGATGATGCAGTCCCTGCGCTCCTGCTCGTTGCGCTGCATGATCTTCAGCATCGCTGACGAGAAAAGATCCTTAATATTCAGTTGAAACTAATCATGACAGGGAAAGACATTAGCGGAAAATTTCAAGCCACGCCCCTGCCTCTGTAAATTGTTACAGTAGTTCCGATGACTGAACTTTATTGGCTTATCCTTTTCTTGGAATTATACCTCAACAAATATTGTACGAACTGTAGCAATTCACCGGAGCAGGGGCATGTTTTCAAATGTCCGCCAATGTTTTTCTACCTCAAGCGTCAAATGCAGTTAATTCCATGAGTGGCGCGGGGGTCTTCTCAACCAATATCGTACGAATGAAATAAATGCATAAAGTCAGCCGAGCACATCTAATATTTTCCACAAATACTGTTTTTAGAATCACGAAAAGTGAAAAAATTTCATGTTGGCGACACTGCGAAGGGGGCGAAAAACCGACATACGCTTACCCAAGATTCCCCGCATGGAATTATCGATGCTAAACTGATAGGCGGACGTGAAGAACTCCACGGCCTCGTGCATGTCCCCGATGGTGGTGGTCTCCAACAGCTCGATCATGATGGGAATGGCGTTGTCGATCAGCCTCAGGAAACCCACGCAGTCCTCCAGGAAGTCGACGTGCGTCTCCATCGCCTCCATCCTCTTGAAATCCTCCTCGGTCATCTTGACGGTGCCGCCCGCCCTCATCTCCTCCACCAGCTTGTTGATGTCGAAGAATACCGAGTGGAACACCAGGAGGTACATCTCCGATTCCTCCATGGCGTTGTTTTCCCTGTTTTAAAGGAGTTTTTTTTTTGTATTTATTATGCGTCTTAAGAAATCCGAGTATCTCGTACCCTAACAGCCGGAATTCCTCCTTGTCCCTACCGGACTTCTTGCAGAGCCTGAACGCCTCCTTGTATTTTCCTTCCGTTAAATACATTTTCAGTATTTCCGTCATCTGATCCCACGATAAACGATTGTCTTGCTGCTCCTCAACGTCCTGTTCATGAGAGCCTTCCGCTGAGGATTCTGCGTGTACATGCATCAAAAGTGACAAAATATGTAATTTTTTCCATGTTTAACTCTAAATCGGTTTGGCGGTGCGGGTGAGATATAACCTACAAAGTATATGTCAAATGCACACATAGGCAACTTTACTGGTAAGGGATTGAAAATTACCCCCACTACTTGACTCCAGAGCCCGAGAGGACAGCGATATGCGTCTGTCCTTTTTTAGACAGAGACAAAATAAATTTCTGTTGTCTCTGACTCTGTTAGCATTCATTTTGAAATTTAACAGCTGACGCCAGAACTTCATCATGATTCATACGTTACAATATAATTTTAGAATTTTCAGAAAATGTAATAATGTGAATGAAGAAATTATACGTGAAACATTGCCAATGACATCAATTTACAAATGAACTACATGGTGATTTACAAACAGTGACAAAAAATGAAACCTCGAATTCTTTAGTGAATTTTAAGGTAGGTCTTTCATATAAAGTTTTTGTCTAGGTCGGTTCACTAAAACAATCCAGTGTTAAATTAATATTTTTAATTTTTTATAACATTTTAGAAACTAGTGAGTGAAATAATTTGAAATTAATCACATGAATGTATGTAAATATTGTACAAAATCGGAAGCATTTTCTTAAAAAACAATGTTCCAGTGGCTGAGATACAGGGCTTTATTATGATATTTTCGGATTCTCCTTACAATTTTCTACAAATCACCACCCCTTTATGTTTTTCGAAAAAAAAAAA
>NW_019420650.1:5705-6055 GCF_000390285.2 Anoplophora glabripennis
AAACTACGATTTCCCGTGAATTGCATTGAAAAATGTGGACAATTAACGACTCACGAGCCCTTTAAAGAGAAGAGGCTAAGTAAAATGTCTGGCATGGTGTTGGGGGAAGCTCGTCCAAGCGAGTCGAGCGTGCAAGAAAAGTGAAATCCATAGTTCAAATTGATGCGCGCTGTAAAATTTTGCGATATCTCCGCTTCTATTCATTGCAGAAACTTCTTTTTTTTAAACTGGGGTAGTTCGACGAAAAAATTACAATGGGCATATTTACGAATTCGTAGAATAGTCCTGGACCCCAGAAAAAATGCATCTTTTATATTTAATTTTTTTTAATTTACAAAAATGTCACAAAA
>NW_019420651.1:0-2070 GCF_000390285.2 Anoplophora glabripennis
TCCGAAAACTATATGTATTGAGCATATAGTGACCATCAATTCTATTGTTCGTAATAAAAAATGAATACATTCATGTTAATCTCAAACTAATAGTTGAAGTCAAAGATACCAATGACTTGGGGTCCGTAGACGTTCGTTTTGGAGACTGCAAAGAAGACAATCGATTTTGGATAATCCCTTTCATATTGTAAATATGAGGATCTTTCCAATTAAATTAAATGTTACTTCGTCGCTGAATACTAAACGGTTAATAATTTGTCTTCCTCCATCACTTCCTGCGTGTCACTATTAGGTTCATTTTACGTATGAGCCTTTGTATCACTTGTATGTAGACGGTACAGGTTGAATCGAAATTGCCGTCGCAAAATTTTCCATAGGGTTGGTTACAGAATATACCAAGTTCGGGCCTGTTCTGCTAGTGGACTCTTGTGTAGACGCACGAATCTTTGTCTAACTGTCTCTACAGATTCATCAGGAATACGTATTCTTCCGGTGCTTTTATGTTTACTAAGAGAACCTTTGTTCCTTGAGCGTCAATTCAATACCATCGCAAAATATTGTGTTGACCTGTATAGACATATCAGTAGGAACAAGGGATTAATTTATGGATGAAATCCACCAGCCAAATTTTTTTTTAATTGATCCCAAAAGGAAGTGATGCTATCTTCACACTATCGTTTCAACTAATATTTGTGTGATAAACCAGTGATCACCAAAGTGTTTTAATAGTAGGCAAGATACTCAAAATGTAAATCCAATTTGAAGATTTGATTCTCCAAGAAAAAAAAAAGTCGTAATTTTCTGAAACGGCTGGATATTGCAACTCACGAATTTACAATTTTTACTATATTACTGGACATTATTTACAATAGTTAGTGATATTAAGAGGTTAGGATAGTTCCATAAAATAACGACCAAGTATCCACAAAACATACAACAAAGGTATTATTACGGATAGTAAACGAAAACGTAGCATGAATGAATTCGCAAATTGATTTGGCACGAAAATACAACTATCCCTATTGATCCTTCTATGCCGTCCAACCAATAAACATCTCACATATTTTAACCATATATTTACTACTACTATATTAAGGGTTTCAACCTAAAAATTCTTCAAACGTCATCGTACAGGAGATATATGAGCGCCCTAAGAACTAATTGGACGGCATATAAATTTCAAACAGTTGAACTGCAATGAGAATTACACAACAGCTGCTTATGATTTACTAATTCATAAAGCTTTCTTTAGCCTTTGTAACCTAGCAAATTTTCTTTGGCAAAGGATATGCAATCTACGCCCCGTTCCAATCACGCGTACTTTCACGCATGCTAAGAGTGTGGCGTTCTAAACGAGGGACATAAAAATTGTAACATTAGGTACTTTACACTTACGCTCAATCGTGAGCGACTGGAGCGCCCCGTTCTAATCGCGCGTATTTTCGCGCAATCCTGTGTCGCGTTCTAAAACTTTGTTGTTAAAAATTGACACGCTCCAATCGCACGGTATTGCCTACGCGGTGAAATATGACATGATAACACGGCTAGTGTAAATTGAAAAGTGTCAAGTTTCTCGCGCGATATTCGTGGCTCGTGGAGTGTTAAAAATTTCAACAGTTTTATAGACGGTTTGTTCTGAAATGGAGCAAATTATAAACAAAAAAAGAAAATTAAAAGTGGCTTATTTTTTCTTTAGACTTAATCTTCCATAAAGATGGATAGGATTTATATAGCTCAATAAAATTTGTAATTGTTTCTTTTGACCAATATCGTGCATCTGCCATAGTCTATAAAAAAATACAAAAACGCTTACAAATATGCGAATCCTAGGTAGCTATGTTTATATTAAAAAATTTAAAAGAGTACTTATCGCCTTTTAAGAGTAAACTCCACAAGACCGCGTGAAAATCGAAGTAAACTTTACCCTACGTGAAATTTCCGCATGAAAACAACTGGCGAAGTAATGCAGGATTTGACACGTCTAAGAACCGCGCGATTATATACATTTACACTAACAAGCTTTCGCGTGTGATTGGAACGGGGCGCTCCAGTCGCTCACGATTGAGCGTA
>NW_019420651.1:4674-6028 GCF_000390285.2 Anoplophora glabripennis
CGCGATCACCGGATCTCACACCCATGGACTATTTTTTATGGGGTCACTTAAAAAATGTTGTTTATTCCAACCCTATTGATAGTGTGGAGACGCTTCGTCAAAGAATTTTTGCAGCAGCTGGCGAAGTAAAGAATGACATACATATTTTTTCAAGAGTTCGCCGTAATTTTAATCGTAGAATTAGACTATGCTTGCAGGAAAATGGAAATGACTTCGAAAATATCCTTTAAAAAATTTTTTATTGCCAGCCAATTACATATTTCTCTTAAATTATCTAGGTATTGACTGTTAAGTAGTGACTCTTGGTTTTAGTTTGGTTTTGCTCTTTTTCTAATAATTATTATTAAACTAACAATAAATAGGTAAGTATTTTGCAATATTTTTTCAGCTGAACTGTTATTTCATTAACTCAGAATTTCACATACACAAGAAAATGTGTTTTTTAATAAAGACACCGAAAAAACAATTAAATAGAAATTATGCAGCAAGTGTATCCACACACGCTAAAATAATACGTACGCAAAAATAGTAAAGTAAATTTAAAATTATTTAAAAATAATGTCTCAATTGATTTCTGCGCCCCCTTTTTTGTATTTTAAAATACAGAACACAACTATTAATTACTGTGAGGCAATTTATTAACAAAAGTGTCTGTGTCAAGGTATACCTACCTTGGTATTCGTGGGGGGTATAAATCCGTACCACTAATTTATGAAATTTAAAATATCTAGTAAACGGTTGGCTTTAGCCATTTTCAATAAGTATACCCTTTTTGTTAAAAAAAGTCCAATATTTCATATTTTGTTACTAAAAGCTGTATACGGGGGTTGACAAAAAAGTTACTACATATTCAATGTATAACGTTGCCTGCAGAGGGCGCCTCGTACTCGACACTCAAAAATCATTATTATATTATTTTTCCCATCATTAAAAAACCTCTCTGTTGAAAATTTGAAACATTTCTGACTAAAATTATAGAAATTATTAAAGAAAAACCATTTTTTATTTTTCACTTTGACACCCTGTATCTTTTTTATTATGCGACTTGGGATGTAGGTATGTTAGGTTAAATCGACTTATTTTCACCCAAGGAATCTCTGGTATCATATGTGCCCCTCCATTTAAATACACCCTGTATACATTTACACTAACAAGCTTTCGCGTGTGATTGGAACGGGGCGCATCAGTCGCTCACGATTGAGCGTAAGTGTAAGGTACCAATTCTAATCGCGCGGTTTTAGCGATTAGCGTGGCTCGTGGAATTTTGAAAGTTTCAACAGTTTTTAGTACGGTTTTGCTTGAAATGGAGGCCGTAATTAAAAAACGCAAATTAAAAATGGCATTATGTTTATTC
>NW_019420652.1:0-49395 GCF_000390285.2 Anoplophora glabripennis
CTCGTCGTGTCCCCGAAGTGCTAATTCGAAAGCTCCGCAAAATTTTATGCAATCTATGATTTTAGATAATACATAACGATTTTTCGTTACCTGTTCATTGTGTTTCCGTATATTGTCCCAATATGCAGAATCTAACTGACTTCTTATGTTTATTTTACCTAAAGACTTAATGGCTTAAATCTTTCACACTGTATATTTTACATGCTTTATCCCCACCGAAAAGTAAGCACGGAAAACAAAACAGTGTATTTTTTAAATCACACCCGCACACCCATTAAATGTGAATAAGTCTGCTTTGGTATAATTTTTAACTACCTTCTACCTAGCAATTTATACATATATATTTGAAATTCCGGCAATAAAACATCTGGCAAACATTCGCATATCCCTCTGTTAATAAAAAATTTTAGTTTCCAAGATACCAACTGCTGATCATCTTAAGTTTAACTAAACGATACTGGGTAAACAACTATACAACGCCATCATGCGATCTATAGTTTAAACTTCAGTTTAAACTTCGGCCGCAGTTTAAGTAATCTGAAGTTTAACTCGAACCTATTCAACCGGCCCTAGGTCACTAAGGTATGTAGTAATAATGAATTACGTGCATGCGCAGTGGGGCATTTGTGCCGCAACTGTCTATGTCTGTCTGGCACAAGTGCCCCATTATCTACTCGAGGGAATTTCACGATTCACCATCCTCAGCGTTTTTTCTTCGCTAAGGGTGAAGGTGTGGTACACCTGGCCCTTATCTGTTAATGTTTTTGTCAAACGTTTGTGGTCTGTAGGGGTGTTGAGGTATACGGCTACGCCATCTTTTGTTAGTCTGCCTTTGTTGTAGTTAATATGATTTTGTGTCATTAGTAGTTTTTGTATTTATCTCCAGCGTTCCTGTTTTCGTAGGATTACTGGGGGACTTCCGGTGGGTTTGTCTGTCTTAGTTTTGTGTTTGTGGTCGGTTCAGGTGTTTGGGGTCGTGTGTTGTGTTTTGCGGTTTGTTTTATTGTTTCATCGGGTTTTTTGTGTCTGGAGGCCTCGTATTCGCTAGAGGACTCTGTATTGTCTTTTTCGCGTTTGTCAGTGCGTGAGGAGGTTGCGGGAATGTTAGTTTCAGGTGTGTTGTCTTGTGTTTGTCTGTTAATTAGGTTATCAAATGTGGTTGGATTGTGTTTTCGTCCGATTGTTTTACTATTGTTTGCATGTCAGCGATTTGTTTTGTCGCAATGAAGATCTGAATATACAGTGAAATTCCTCGAAAAAGCTTGCTGTGAAAAAGTATCCTCAGGTTTTAAAAATTTCTCTAAATAAAAATATTACAGACGATTTTCGAAAATGCCACATTTACTATTTTTCAAAATAACTCAAAAACCTGACGAGCTAGGACCGGTCTGCAAGCGCTATTAAGTTAGCAACAGAACTATCTAAAACTATCCAATTAACTATTTTCTTGTCTCTTATAGTTTCAGAGATACCAATACCACCACTAAAATAACCACAATCACCAAAATGGTCCAGATTGTATAATTTAAAGAAAAGCCAAAGAAATTTGTATGTTAAAGTGTGTATAAAATTTTTATTAAAATCTTAGCTGAGCGCTTTCGACTACATAGTCATCATCGGAACTATGAAGATTTTCTGTGATTATACCGGGAATTAGCTGTATGGTCCCGGATTTCGCATTTGCACGTATAACTCCCGGAAAATAATATAATGTACATATATATATAAAGATAAAGAAAAAATCATAACACGGCGGGGAAAANCACGAACCACCGCGTTCGTGGACAGTAAATATAACTCAATTTGTACACTGTGATTACGACTCCCTGTATATCTTCACATATATTCTATTTTAGCCCGCTCTGTCGGTAACGTTTCCTATTTCAACACAACATTCTGTATACCTAACAATCTGTTAATACCAAATTCTTGTGGGTTGCAATTAACGTTCGTTTTTTTAAATACTTATAATAACATTTACCCCAATTTTGTGTTTACGCTATTTTAATATACATCTACCAAATTAATCAGTTTTTACCCAGTTACCTGTTTTATATATCCTTATTTCAGTTGTATTTTGTTGTGACGCCGATACTATAATTACTGGTCTATGAATTAAAATAAATTAAATAAAATTAAACTACATTGTTAGGAAATTATTAAATGATATATAATTCGTAGATTTTGTGTTGTGCTTTCAAATAGCATATCAGTTTGAGGGTTTGTAAATATAACTCAATTTGTACACCGTGATTACGACTCCCTGTATATCTTCACATATATTCTATTTTAGCCCGCTCTGTCGGTAACATTTCCTATTTCAACACAACATTCTGTATACCTAACAACCTGTTAATACCAAATTCTTGTGAGTTGCAATTAACGTTCGTTTTTTTTAAAATACTTACAATAGCGTTCACTCCAATTTTGTGTTTACGTTATTTTAATATACATCTACCAAATTAATCAGTTTTTACCCAGTTACGGAATATCGTACAGTAAATATTTTAGATGTTCTTTTAATATGTCGTCAAGATCTGCACTAAAATTTATGAGTCCACGAAACACATCAGGGTTGTCCGAATTTTCTGTCTCGTCGTGTCCCCGAAGTGCTAATTCGAAAGCTCCGCAAAATTTTATGCAATCTATGATTTTAGATAATACATAACGATTTTTCGTTACCTGTTCATTGTGTTTCCGTATATTGTCCCAATATGCAGAATCTAACTGACTTCTTATGTTTATTTTACCTAAAGACTTAATGGCTTAAATCTTTCACACTGTATATTTTACATGCTTTATCCCCACCGAAAAGTAAGCACGGAAAACAAAACAGTGTATTTTTTAAATCACACCCGCACACCCATTAAATGTGAATAAGTCTGCTTTGGTATAATTTTTAACTACCTTCTACCTAGCAATTTATACATATATATTTGAAATTCCGGCAATAAAACATCTGGCAAACATTCGCATATCCCTCTGTTAATAAAAAATTTTAGTTTCCAAGATACCAACTGCTGATCATCTTAAGTTTAACTAAACGATACTGGGTAAACAACTATACAACGCCATCATGCGATCTATAGTTTAAACTTCAGTTTAAACTTCGGCCGCAGTTTAAGTAATCTGAAGTTTAACTCGAACCTATTCAACCGGCCCTAGGTCACTAAGGTATGTAGTAATAATGAATTACGTGCATGCGCAGTGGGGCATTTGTGCCGCAACTGTCTATGTCTGTCTGGCACAAGTGCCCCATTATCTACTCGAGGGAATTTCACGATTCACCATCCTCAGCGTTTTTTCTTCGCTAAGGGTGAAGGTGTGGTACACCTGGCCCTTATCTGTTAATGTTTTTGTCAAACGTTTGTGGTCTGTAGGGGTGTTGAGGTATACGGCTACGCCATCTTTTGTTAGTCTGCCTTTGTTGTAGTTAATATGATTTTGTGTCATTAGTAGTTTTTGTATTTATCTCCAGCGTTCCTGTTTTCGTAGGATTACTGGGGGACTTCCGGTGGGTTTGTCTGTCTTAGTTTTGTGTTTGTGGTCGGTTCAGGTGTTTGGGGTCGTGTGTTGTGTTTTGCGGTTTGTTTTATTGTTTCATCGGGTTTTTTGTGTCTGGAGGCCTCGTATTCGCTAGAGGACTCTGTATTGTCTTTTTCGCGTTTGTCAGTGCGTGAGGAGGTTGCGGGAATGTTAGTTTCAGGTGTGTTGTCTTGTGTTTGTCTGTTAATTAGGTTATCAAATGTGGTTGGATTGTGTTTTCGTCCGATTGTTTTACTATTGTTTGCATGTCAGCGATTTGTTTTGTCGCAATGAAGATCTGAATATACAGTGAAATTCCTCGAAAAAGCTTGCTGTGAAAAAGTATCCTCAGGTTTTAAAAATTTCTCTAAATAAAAATATTACAGACGATTTTCGAAAATGCCACATTTACTATTTTTCAAAATAACTCAAAAACCTGACGAGCTAGGACCGGTCTGCAAGCGCTATTAAGTTAGCAACAGAACTATCTAAAACTATCCAATTAACTATTTTCTTGTCTCTTATAGTTTCAGAGATACCAATACCACCACTAAAATAACCACAATCACCAAAATGGTCCAGATTGTATAATTTAAAGAAAAGCCAAAGAAATTTGTATGTTAAAGTGTGTATAAAATTTTTATTAAAATCTTAGCTGAGCGCTTTCGACTACATAGTCATCATCGGAACTATGAAGATTTTCTGTGATTATACCGGGAATTAGCTGTATGGTCCCGGATTTCGGATTTGCACGTATAACTCCCGGAAAATAATATAATGTACATATATATATAAAGATAAAGAAAAAATCATAACACGGCGGGGAAAATTAAAATTCATTGAATCGTTGGTAAATTTCACAAACGATTTTTTTGTTTATAAACAATATTCAATAATTAACTAAAATATATTTAGTTTATTCCAATTTATTTATACCGTCAGTAGGTAATTCGTGAATAGATATTTCAAAAATGTATCAATTTCAAAAATCATTGTTGTGAGAATCTGTTTTTTTATAAATGCATTGTTCCTTGAAATTCAGAAGTACCAGGAAAGCGCGTGACCTTGAAAATTTTAAAATTTTTCGTCTGCGGCGCCATTTAAAAGCTCCGGGCACTTAATATCCCGGAATTCAATTGAACAAATGTAACGACCCTAAGCAGAACACATGCAATCAATGTTCACGCGCCGCCACTGATTGAACAGGAAACGCTACCGAGAGCGGCTATAAATACAATATATAGAAAGATATACAGGGGACTCTTTAATCACGTGTACAAATTGACTATATTTGTAAACCACCGAGTCGATATGGTATTTGAAAACACAAAACAAAATTTACGGTTTATATAATATTTAATAATTTTCAAATAATATTGATTAATTTTATTTAATTTATTTAATTCATAGGCCAGTAATTATAGTATAGGCGTCAGAACAAAATACATTAATTGAAATAGGGATATATCAAACAGGTAACAACAAAAACATGATAATTTAAGTAAGAATTGATTAATTTGGTAAAATTATATTAAAACAGCGTAAAACACAAAACTGTAGTAAACGCTATTATAAGTATTTAAAAAAAAATGAACGTTAATTGTAACCCACACGAATTTGGTATTAACAGATTGTTAGGTATACAGAATGTTGGGTTGAAATAGGAAACGTTAACGAGAGAGCGTCTATAAATGGAATATACCTATAGGAAGATATACAGGGGGCTCTGTAATCACGTGTACAAATTGATTATATTTGTAAACCACCGAGTCGATATGGTATTTGAAAACACAAAACAAAATCTACGGTTTATATAATATTTAATAATTTTCAAATAATAAATAATAATAAACCCACATGAATTTGGTATTAACAGATTGTATACAGGTATACAGAATGTTGGGTTGAAATAAGAAACGTTACCGAGAGTGTGGGCTATAAATAGAATATATGTGAAGATATACAGGGGTATATAATCACTGTGTACAAATTGAGTTATATTTACAAATCATTAAGTTGATATTGTATTTGAAAACACAAAACCAAATTACGATTTATATATACCATTTAATAATTTCGGAACAGTGTTGTTTAATTTAATTTTATTTATTTTAATTCATAGTCCAGTAATTATAGTAGGTATATATATGCGTCACAACAAAATACAATAATTGAAATAAGGATATATAAAACAGGTAACTGGGTAAAAACTGATTAATTTGGTAGATGTAAATCTACGAATTATATATCATTTAATAATTTCCTAACAATGTTTAATTTTATTTAATTTATTTTAATTCATAGGCAAGTAATTACAGTATAGGCGTTACAACAAATACTTTAATTGAAACAGGGATATATAAAACAGGTAACTACAAAATATGAAAATTTAAGTAAAATTGATTAATTTGGTAAATGTATATTAAAACGTCGTAATCACAAAATTGGAGTAAACAATATTTTAGGTATTAACATACATAACATACCACTGTTATTCCATCAGGAAAAATCAATTCAAAAACTCTAATAAAAACCATAGCATAAATGTAAATGTAAATTTAAAAATGCTTAAAAATAAAAGTGAAACGGAAAAATATATATTAGCATTAATTTCTAAAAAACTATAAAAAGACATTAGCCAAGCTAACCATCAAATTTTATAAATCAGCGGTTTATTAAACATAGCATCTTTTACAATAAAATTCACTTCAACAGAAAAAAATCGTAATTCTACAGTAATAGGCGTTTATTATTACAATAAATTATTTAATGAAAAATCAAGTCAAAATTCTACTTAAAAAATATAAAACCACTATTATACAGTGTGTTATTTTAACAGTTAAAAAACAATAAAATTTCTTATGACTAATAGATTTAGTATTTATAGAGAAAATTAGTATTTACGATAGCTTATACTATGTTATAAACTTATAAAAAATCAGGCATACAGGGTATAAGTAAAAAAAAGGAGCCTAAAAGCAAATTGCGTTCATTAAATAAATTGTATGCTTTTCTAGTAAGATGAATGGAGGTGGACAATACAGATATAAAAAGAAACAAGCCGGCAGAGAGAGAAAGGGATACTAAAACGCAAGACGGCAGAAAGAGAGAGAGAGAAAGGGATACTAAACATAAGGTGGTAGAGAGAGAAAGAGATACTAAAATACAAGATGCCAGAGAGAAAGGACAATCGAAGGCTAAGGGTAAGTTTGCTTAGATTCTCCACATTTCAGATTGCATGCTGCTTTCAGTTTCTATATTTCGGATCACGTCGTTTAATACAGATTTAATTAATACACAGTCTTCTATAGCGGCTTAACTCTGTATTGTGTCGTATGAGGACTAATTTTCAACGATTATCCCTGACAAGGTAGTCATTGGATTTTTCTTTGCCAACGAAAAAAAAAAGGTTCCAGCCACAAGCGTAAATCTTAAAACCGTTCGTGAGTGCGAAAGACCTTCGGGCTTTCAAACGATAAAAACGGCTGTATTGTGGTTAGGGGAAAATTCAAAATATGTTCGTTTTGAATCCTAGTTCATTTGCTATGATTGGCTAATACGCATTGTACTCCTAGCGCTATTCAGTCATCTCGATATCTGTGTTTTGAACTAAACAGATCCGTTGCGATGATAAGCGACTTATAGGTCTGCACAACTAAAATTTTATTGCACGTTTTCACTTATAATCTACAAGGGCCAAATGTTTTGTCACAATTAAAAATTGTTATCGACTACACTAGTTAAAAATATTAATTTTATTTAAATTTGAACAAAAAAAAAAAGAATTGTCAATTTTTATTAAAATACAGTTTGACATAAGACTACATTTTTACTATATGTGTATTTAATTTTTAGTAAAATAATGTTGCTGCTATTTTTATGTATTAGTCTGCAGGCCACCAGAGACCATATGTACATACATATAAATGATCTGTAATTGTATTTGAAGTAGTACTTGTATTTCCTTTGCTAAATGGATTGCCAAAATAAATGTTTATTAAAAATTACAAACAAAAAATATACCATCATAATAGTTTTTGTCGAAGGGGTAAACTTTTTTGAAAATCGGCAAACTTTCTCGAACAGGCTGTAGAGGTAATGGAGTAGGGGTGGTTCTTTCAGAGCCATTGGGGCCCCCTAACTAAGCGGGACATGGCAACAAACTTCCACAAAGTATATTCGCACGCATGCGTACAAACGATAACGTTATCTAAACGACCCCCTGTACGTGACAACCTCTTTCTTATCAGGTCTTGGTATTACGACACCAAGGACTCTTTACTCTCCCTCATGAACCTCTACGGTTACGCTAACATGAGGAAGAAAGTCAACCACCCGCCCAAATTTTTTAAAAAATCATCCCTCCATCTTAACCTCGCACTACACCTTCGTACACCTCAACGATTAGCGAAGAAAGAACGATTAACCTTCGTGTCACAGCTATTAACGTGCTTTACCACACCTCTTAGGTTTTCGGGTAGTTGTTCTGAAACTGTGTCTCGATTTTACATGTGTTTAAATAGGGAAAATGTTTCACAATCTTACGGAAAAAACCGCACAAATCATAAACTTTAAGAGGCCTCTACAGTTATAACACGTCACAGCTTGGGTTCGTCATCGTCACAGGTTCGAAATTAGGAGAAGGTTTCGAGATTATAAAAACCGGAGGCGTTGTCATACCTGGTATTTTCGTTCGTGTTTATCTATCAATACGTACGTGTGTGTGCATTTTAATTACGTTTTATCTCTATCTGAGTTTACCTTATCACCTGTTACTTTTCAAATTTTACAAAGGTAAATTTCAATTTAAAAAATATGGCGTGTCGCATATCAAATTAAACGTCTTGATTAATGCAATAAGATAGTGGGACTCATAGATTTTTTCTTCTATTCGCGATCGATGATATACTAGCTGTGCAACAAGTAGAAAGCGCTCACTATCTAACCGTTTTTACTCACTTATAAATTCTTAATGAAACCCGTTGAATGTTACTTGAATTACGCCCTATTTTCTAATAAAACACATCCTAATCACGTGACCTATTTCAGATGCTACAAATAGGTGTACCTTATGGACGTCTAATCACCTTTTATCTCACCGACGCGAGATTATCCAGTGTTTAAATAACGAGTTAGTTAACGAGTTTTATCTTCAGCCATCGAAGTGTTAAGATCACAGTCAGTCTTCTTTTCGTGCTCGTTGCTATTCAATTAACTTGTAAGTTTTTCAAATTTACTTTCGACAGGGAGCGTTTATCAGCGTTGGCATCTTTAAGAAATCCTACTACTGCTGCAAAATGTCTAAATTTTCGATCGTTAAAGACACAACATGCATGGTTCGCAAATTTAATTTACAAGGACGTACTTTAGAGCTTAAAATTAAACCGTTACCCGTCGGTGAAGACCCCGTCGGTTGGGTAAAGGAGGCAATTAATCAAATAATTCAAAGGGCAACCGAAAACCTCAGTTCTGAAGATCAAGTTTCGTTTTCGTTTTACTCCAAGGATTTCGCCAGAGGTGATGGTTGGGTCCGCTTCAGACCTGTGGGGCAGGTTACTTACGATGATGTGTGGAATGTAATAAGCGGCACCTACCAGTCAAATTCCACGGGCGGGAGCTCAACACCGGGACGTTCTGTCTAGGAGTAACCTCTGTGCGGATGCCCACTGGGAGAGAACGCGACAAAAAATAACACTTTTGAAGACGAGTGTGAGAAGCGACGATCTACTGATGATTCGGATATGACGCTAGTTGCTCGACCATCAACCTCTAGAGCAGGGGTCGGCAAGTAATTTTAGGTGGGGTCCGGATACTTTTGAAAATTTTTAACGAGGTCCAGAAAAAAATTCACATTTCTTATTTTTTGTTTTAATTTGGACTCAAATTTAATCTGCTTACTAACCATTAAGAACTCAAAACACACACACAATTGTAAAATACTAGAAAAAATGATAAGATTTGCACTTAAACGTAAAAAACATTTTTTTAAATAATTTATTTGAGCAATTTATACTTTAAAAAAATTTTTGGCGGTCCAGTATTTTACCTTCCGCGGTCCGAACCTGGACCGCGGTCCGCCAGTTGCCGACCCTTACCCTAGAGAGCCACAAATCCAAAGACAAACTCACACTTTAAAAGAAACAGAGGGCCAAAAGAGAGTGACCAGAAAGAGATGTAGTGTATGTTATAAAAATATGTCAATGCAGCACAATTCAGCCTATGCTCGAAAAAATGCTAAAAAGGTGAACACTGTTTGTGAACACTGTGAACATCCAATGTGTATAGCATGTTTTAAAAATCACAAATAAACATACTTATTTTGTGTACTTGAGTACTTTGTGTAATGAGATTTTATTTGTTTAGTTTTAGGGTTAGAATAGTTTTATTCAGTTATACTTGTTTTCTTTTATAAAAACTGTTTACTTTTCTAGTGTTTTGTAAAAGCTTAGGGCTAGTTTTGTAACACGATTCAATCATAAAATAAAGTTTTCTTTCGTAAACATTACTCAGTATTTTTTAGACATTGGCAAGCCCCAGTAAAATAAGTTTATATCCTGGGACCAAACTTAATATTTTGTTTCCCTATGCTAAATATATGTATAACGTTGCCACCGGTGGGCACAGGCTCTCGAAATGAAACCAACACGTACTGTGACCACGGGTGGTCACATTGTCCATTCAACGGGGGTTCAATAGTGACCACCGGTGGTCACTTGGTCCTCTGTTGAAACATTAAAATGTCCATCGGTGGGCACGTGCCACTCAGCGTGTTAAAGTATGTGGTAGTCGCTAGCCGGAAGTTCAAACAAATAATAGTAATCGCCCACAACGGGCAGGCATTTGACATATTCGAAAATAAAAAACAATACAACGTTTGTGTTTTATTTTAAGTAACAACTAGTCAAAAGATAAATATAATTTCAAAAAGACATTAGCTCAGTACGGTCTTTTTTTAGAGTAGTCAGAGATAAACTGGATGATAAACTAAAAACCATACAGATTAAAACATATTTTACGTGTCCGCGATACTCCTCCAGAGTATAGATGTAGTTGAACATATATGGTTTTGAATGCTTGTTGAAGGGGTCAAAGTCCATTTTCGACGGCAGAGCAAACGATACTTGTCTTCATAACGTATATAACACAAAGGCTACTTATCCACGTACCACTGATTACATCGCCGCGAATATTTAACTTCCTTAGTGATCTTAAAGCTTTTGCTTTAAAGTAGAACTTAATCGCCGTTTTCATTTTCACGACTTGATACTGCCACGAACAATACAAGAATGAATCGCTTGCTCGAGGTATTTTTATTATGTAGGGAGTAGGAGTGGAGGGGTAAGGAATTAAAGAAAAGCGCGTATTTAATACATATTTATTTTCAGCATTTTATTTACATCATTAATGAAAATTTCAATAGAGGTATTTACAAGTTTAAAATCGTTTTATTTACATGTAATAATAGTGTATCTCGTCCTTGATGCGGTTGAACAGGTTGATGCTGTTGGGGTTATAATCGAAATCTGCTACGACCAGTATACTTGCTATGTAGCCTCTTCAAGGATTGTGGAAAACGTCTTCTCTGGGTTCTAATGATATAATACGGATACTCGTCTGATTGATTCTATTTCTGTCGTTTGTCTGGGTTAATGACCTTTGGGCTGATATCGTGAGCATAATTTTCTAGTTTTTGGTTTTAAATTCTTTAACGAAATATTCTTCAATTATTTTACTACATTTCATTTAGAACTCTGGAGACACCCAGCAAGCAACATCCAGGAACAACTCTTTCGGCATATACGTTCCAGAGATAATTGTGTTATATACAACATTATCTTTCAGAAAAATGTCTAACAATATCCTTCAGTATATTCAGCTCATACATGAAGAACTCCTTCTCCACTCGATAACTTTCTAGAGCTTGATGAACAGCTGTCTCTGTATCCATTGCAATGGAAATTCTGATTAGGTCTACGTAAAAGAACAAGTCAAAGTTGGTTTTGTAATCGTTGAACTGCTGAAGCCTTCTCTCGGGATTTTTTAGTGTAACCCACTTTATATACATTTCTAGCTCCATACTTCATGGTTGTTGCTATGTAAACTTTTCCCTCTTTCTCTTCTGTTCTTGGTAGCTGACTCCATCGAATAACTTCATTGAGCATTGCACGATGCATATACGTTCCGAAAATAATCGTGTTATATACAGCGTTCTTATTGGCTTTTATCGTATAATAATCAACATCGACCTTCTAAAGACGAATAAAAGGAGGAGGATGATGCATGCAATCGTCTGGAGATGAATACAGAAGGAGAAAGAGGATGACGTGCTGGTAAGTTACTGAATTATTCCCATATCATGTCTTGTTGATAATGCCTCTACAGAGACGATGTTCTACACTCAAACGAAGCTCTTCGATATAATAGCGCAAATTATTTACATATATAAAGTGGGTTACACTAAAAATTACAGAACCAACTTTGACTTGTTCTTTTACGTAGACCTAATCAGAATTTCCAATGCAAAGGATACAGAGACAGCTGTTCATCAAGCTTTAGAAAGTTATCGAGTGGAGAAGGAGTTCTACATGTATGAGCTGAATATACTGAAGGATATTGTTAGACATTTTTCTGAATGATAATTTGGTATATAACACAATTATCTCTGGAACGTATATTCCGAAAGAGTTGTTCCTGGATATTGCTTGCTGGGTGTCTCCAGAGTTCTAAATGAAATACAGTAAAATAATTGAAGAATATTTCGTTAAAGAATTTAAAACCAAAAGCTAGAAAATTATGCTCACGATATCAGCCCAAAGGTCATTAACCCAGACAAACGACAGAAAAAGAATCAGACGAGTATCCGTACTATATCATTAGAACCCAGAGAAGACGTTTTCCACAATTCTTGAAGAGGCTACATAGCAAGTATACTGGTCGTAGCAGATTTCGATTATAACCCCAACAGCATCAACCTCTTCAACCGCATCAAGGACGAGATACACTATTATTACATGTAAATACAACGATTTTAAACTTGTAAATACCTCTATTGAAATTTTCATTAATGATGTAAATAAAATACTGAAAATAAATTTGTATTAAATACGCGTTTTTTTAATTCCTTACCCCTCCTCTCCTACTCCCTACATAATAAAAATACCTCGAGCAAGCGATTCATTCTTGTATTGTTCGCGGCAGTATCAAGTCGTGAAAATGAAAACGGCGATTAAGTTCTACTTTAAAGCAAAAGCTTTGAGATCACTGTCGAAAATGGACTTTGACCCCTTCAACAAGCATTCAAAACCAAAGATGTTCAACTACATCTATACTCTGGAGGAGTATCGCGAACACGTAAAATATGTTTTAATCTGTATAGTTTTTAGTTTATCCTCCAGTTTATCTCTGACTACTCTAAAAAAGACCGTACTGAGCTAACGTCTTTTTGAAATTATATTTATCTTTTGACGTTACTTAAAATAAAACACAAACGTTGTATTATGTTTTTTATTTTCGAATATGTCAAATGCCTGCCCCGTTGTGGGCGATTACTATTATTTGTTTGAACTTCTGTCTAGCGACTACCACATACTTTAACACGCTGAGCGGCACGTGCCCACCGATGGACATTTTAATTTTTCAACAGAGGACCATGTGACCACCGGTGGTCACTATTGAACCCCCGAACCCCCGTTGAATGGACAACGTGACCACCCGTGGGCACACTACGTGTTGGTTTCATTTCGAGACCGTGTGCCCACTGGTGGCAACGTTGTACATATATTTAGCATAGAGAAACAAAATATTAAGTTTGGTCCCAGGATGTAAACCTATTTTACTGGGGCTTGGTAGTTTAGCCTGCCAATGTCTACAAAATACTGAGTAATGTTTACGAAAGAAAACTTTATTACTTTATTTTACGATTGAATCGTGTTACAAAACTAGTCCTAAGCTTTACAAAACACTCGAAAAGTAAACAGTTTTTATAAAAGAAAACAAGTATAACTAAATAAAACTATTCTAACCCTAAAACTAAACAACTAAAATCTCATTAAAGTACACAAAATAAGTATGTTTATTTGTGATTTTTAAAACATGCTATACACATTGGTTGTTCACACTGTTCACAAACAGTGTTCACCTTTTTAGCATTTTTTCGAGCATAGGCTGAATTGTGCTGCATTGACATATTTTTATAGCATGCGCTACATCTCTTTCTAGTCACTCTCTTTTGGCCCTCTGTTTCTTTTAAAGTGTGAGTTTGTCTTTGGATTTGGGACTCTCTAGAGGTTGATGGTCGAGCAACTAGCGTCATATCCGAATTATCAGTAGATCGTCGCTTCTCACACTCCTCTTTAAAAGTCCTCTCCCAGTGGTCATCCGCACAGAGGTTACTCCTAGACAGAACGTCCCGGTGTTGAGCTCCCGCCCGTGGAATTTGACTGGTAGGTGCCGCTTATTACATTCCACACATCATCGTAAGTAACCTGCGAGGTCTGAAGCGAAATCTTTGGAGCAAAACGAAAACGAAACATGATCTTCAGAACCGAGGTTTTTGGTTGCCCTTTGAATTATTTGGTTAATGGCCTCCTTTACCCAACCGACGGGGTCTCCACCAACGGGTAACGGTTTAATTTTAAGCTCTAAAGTACGTCCTTGTAAATTAAATTTGCGAACCATGCATGTTGTGTCTTTAACGATCGAAAATTTAGACATTTTGCAGCAGTAGTAGGATTTCTGAAAGATACCAAAGCTGATAAACACTCCCTGTCGAAAGTAAATTTGAAAAACTTACAAGTTAATTGAATAGCGTCGAGCACGAAAAGAAGACTGACTGTGATCTAACACTTCGAAGGCTG
This sequence comes from Anoplophora glabripennis, assembly GCF_000390285.2. Taxonomy (NCBI): domain Eukaryota; kingdom Metazoa; phylum Arthropoda; class Insecta; order Coleoptera; family Cerambycidae; genus Anoplophora; species Anoplophora glabripennis. The sequence goes on from NW_019420652.1 coordinate 14,382, forward strand.
AAGATAAAACTGAAGAAATGGCTTAGTAACTCGTTATTTAAACACTCTGGATAATCTCGTGTCGGTAAGATAAAAGGTGATTAGACGTCCATAAGGTACCTACACCTATTTGTAGCATCTGAACGATTCATTACGCCAAGCACCCTCTCGCCTACAGCTTCCACCATCATCTTAACCGCCTCCGCCAGTATCCCATCCATTCCCGGGGCTTTTCCATTTTTTAGTCTTCTTGTTGTAGCTTCCAACTACCCCTTGGTAAAATTGTCTGCTGCTTCTACTCGCCTTCTATTCCATCTCATCTCCGCGTGTGGAAATAATTTATCCACCCATTTTTTATTTTCCTGCTGGATTAGCATTACTTGTGGATACGATATCCCCAACTTCTTCATCACCAGGCCATACGCCTACCCAAACGGATTTCTATCTAATTCTCCTTCCAAGTTTTCCCAACACTTCTTTTTACTACGTTATACACTAACTTTTAGTTCTTTTTTTAACAGATCATATGTTCTTTTCGCTTGCTCCGTTTCAGGATGTCCCTCAGGGTTCCTTTGCCTACTTCTTGTCACCGTTCTCCTCGCTCCGATCACTCCTCTCCTTGAATCAGTTATTTCATTTGTCCACCAATACGGTACTTTCCCTTCCTTAGTTCTCACTTTAGTGGTTGTTTTGTGATACGCTCTTTTTAAAACTATAATTATCTCTTCTTGAGTCTAATCTATCCTTATTTCTGCCATACTTCTAAGTCTGCGGTAAGCTTAGTCTTGTCAAAAGGACCATATTTCCACATCTCCACCCTCTTTTCACCCATGTCTTTCACAGAAATGTAATATATCTATGTGGGCTTTACGTATAATCGTCTTCCAGCACCCTCCAATTTCTTACATGGTTGATGAGGCATTCCGAGATTGCCCTAATATCAATTACTGAGCCAGAGTCCCCCCTTACAAACGTGGTATCCCTCCTGCATTCATTGGAAATATGTCGTAAGGTGTACAACATTGTGCTGGAAATATACCCTCTTTCATCCTCAGTCCTAGACCACCACATTTTCGATTTAGCATTGAAATCTCCAGTCAATATTACTCTTTTCACAAAACCAGATCTAATATCCTCCACCAGTTTTCTAACATAATTGTCAAAAACATTAACTGATACATTTGGAGAAATGTAACAGCTATAGATCCTACAATCTTTGATTTGGATTAACACGTATCCATCTCCCCTTCCCACACTAATTATTTCGATTTACTTTCCTATAACACCGATCGCCGCGTCCTTCCTTTTATCCACATGCCATTTGGTGTTACTAAGCGATGCTATATGCGGTTCGCTAACCAATATATAGTCCTCCTTCGTCTCTGGTGCTGTCGCCCTTGCTAAATCCATAGCTGTTGCACATCTATTAGCGTTTATCTGAAAAAAGGTGATCATTGGATCTAAGTAGGTGAGGTCCTCCACCTTCGTTTGGCTTCAGCCAAAGCCTTACAGAATTTATCGCATCTTCCGCTTCATTCTATGATCTTCCTGGTTACATAACACGCATCTAGTCTCATTTCTACATTTCTTATACTCATGGTCTTCCTCCCCACAATTATAGTATTTTTTGGTCCTATCCGAGCCCTTGCAATCACTGGCGTTATGATCGTATTCCCAACATCTATAGCATCGTGGTACCGTCACTTTCCTCCGCCGTGCAACTCACTAATCCAACCCTGACCGGTCTTTTCGCTAGCAAGGTTTCCATTTTGTCTTTGGGTATTATTACGATAGTTGACTTTGTGTGTTCCTCTTCGGTCTCAAATCACTTACTTTAATGTCTGACTCATCTATTTCTCCGATCCTCTCTCTTATAGCCCTCGTCACTTCATCTTTGCTGGCTAATTCATCTAGTCCTCTGTTGTGTACTACTCCTTTTCTTTCCTTTTTATCAACCCTTCTAGCACTTAAATCGGCCTCTTCTATCATCTTACGCAGGTTCTCTACCTCTGCCTCGCTTTTTCGGTGATCATGAACACATGTCCCTCCTTAATGCTCCTGATTTTTTAAATTATTTTACCAGCCTGTATAGGCTCTACCACCCTCTAAAATTTATTTGTACTTTCCTTTTGCAACCGCGGTCACACAGGCCTATGTATTCCCTCTGGCATCTCATCCTTCTTCTTTCACTCGTTGCGTTCCCTATTATATATTTTTACATTACACTTCGTACCATGAAAAATAGCCTCCAATATCTTCCGATATATTTTGAACTCAAACCCCTTAGGTACGTTTATGGCCAGATTCTCATCTGTCTTTGTTTCCACCCTCAGAGTGCATAAAGCAGTCCACAAGTTTTCCTCCGTTCTGTCCCAATACAGTCTGATTTTTTTCTGACTTCTCTCTTTCTTCCTACCAGCGAATCTTATACTTATCGACTGTTCCCATACCTCCATGCCTTCCTCCGACACAAAGACTCAGGATATTGTTCAGTCAACCTTTTATCTCCAGTCTCCCTATCTTGGGGATTTCTCGGGATGCATAAAATGCATTTAACTTTTCCTTCCGCTTCGTATAATTCCCCTAGTTGCAAAGTGGTGTTCTAAAAAACATCGTCCATCCACTCCTTTTCTTCCAACTTCCATCACACGTCATTTCTACTCCTAATTCCGTCAGCACTTCTTCTGTATCTTCAGTCCGTTTAGCGGATTCCTGGGTCCTTTTTCTGTCTACACGTCTACATCATATTTCGGCATTTCTACCTCCGTCCATCCGTGCTTCTGTAGCCACTAATTTATTGATTGTCTCCTAAATATATCCATACTTTTTCCAAGTTTGGCTTTAATTTCCCTTTTGGTAGGGTTTCCTTCAATACTTCTCTCCAAGTCCCCGCATTGCTTTTCCAGTCCCTCCAACGTCTCTAGTATTACAAAGGCTATTGAGTTCTCCACTATCTTAATTACGTTCTTTTCTTCTCCCGCAGATGTGAAAGAAGTATTGACTACCTTACGTTTTTTCCCTTCCGTAAAGGAGAAAGAGCGCCTATGCTTCTGACTACTTATTCTTGTTGGTATCGCATTCTTGGGTTCCTCCTAAATGATATCAATTGTTAATATATTTTTATATCCTCAATCTTTCGCCTTCTTCATAGCGTATTCCATCAACCGCCCAGTAACACTATCGGTTTTCCCGGCTTGGACAAATCGATTGACATAACGTCTCAGTGCTTCCCCCATACCCGTCGGAGCAACCTGCCAAGGCAAGGTGAGATTCCCGGTTGGCACCTGGGACTGTTTTTCCTATCCTGTTGGTCCACGTGTGGTATTTTATTTCCCACCTACCCTCAGACACCACTGGGTTGTGGTGCCCGCGAGCTTTCTCCTATTTGCCACTCGGGGAACGCGCCTGGTGACAGTTACAGGTGTCTCCCCCACATATCACTGGAAACGGTGCCCGATCAGGAGCACTAGGTACTAACGGAGTAGAAAGTGCCCGGCTCGTTCACCAGATTTCACCCCATTGGATTTTTTCCTATGGGGTTATTTAATTTAAAAAACATTCTATATCAGGACCCTATAGACATGGACATGGCAGATTTAAATAATAAAATGTATGCAGCTACGGCGGCCTTAGATCGTGACATTTTATTAAGACCCTGTAATGTCGAACTAACGAGAAGATTAACATTGTATTAATGCTGAAGGTCTTAATTTTGAACATTTATTATAATCTTTGTTTTAACTTACTACATCTACATCCCCGTTATTATTTTAAATACTTATTTTTTCTGTACTTGATTTGTTTTTTATAATTTATCTTAGTGTGTGATGTAAATAAAGCTATTGTAACAATATTTTAAATGGATATTTTGTCTCATTGTGATTTAAATAAAATAATAGATTTTCCTGTTATTGAATATTGAAGTAGACATGCCTCGAAAATAAGTAAATACTGGGAAAAACTTATATATTACAAAAATTACTCAAAATTTAACGATCTTTCAGATGGACCACATGTCCACGTTCCAGTAATCAAACAATTCTTTACTTTCGCCACGCCATCTATACAGAGAGATTTGAACTAACAATTCTAACTGCAATTTGAAGCTATTGGAGAGACCGAACAACCCCTGTTTCCGGAATTAAAATAAATTTCTTTATTTTGAAGATACTGTCAGCGGGACTGTTAAATGGCATACCCTGTATATCTAGTCATTTCTAATGGAGTTGATTTTTTGTTTTCTCGTCTATATTATTTTTATAGTTTTTGTAAATTAGAAATTCATCGCCTGCCTCTTCCGCCATTTATCAGATGTAATTAAAAATATAACATAAACCTGATCAATCATTTTTCAAAATTTCTAACAACCATATTTTCACAAAGTGTAGCCACCACACATAAATGAAGTTAAAATTAATTTAATTTCACACGGGAATATGGCCCAACAGAAAAAAAGGAGGTAAGGAATCGAGTACTAACTACAGTCGAAATTCTGTGAACGAAACATTAGCCCGTACTAACGCTATCTTTCTCGCACATGTCTCAGCGATTGCCGTTTATATTAGCAAAATGACAGTTGGACACATCCAGTAGTTTATAAGGTCTATGGCCTCTACATTTCTTCGTTGTTTACTTTGGTGAATGGCTGATGAAAGTGTATTTGTGCATTACTTGCAGATATTAAGCTATGATAAAGTGTAATTAGAAATTATAGTTGGGCTAGTAAGTACTAAAATTTCATTAAACGGTAAAGTCCCTAATTTCACTCCTTTAATCAATAAGTAATTAGTGTAACGCTTTGAGTAAACATTCAGAATGGCTAATGTAAGGGACGTAATAAATCAAAATTCGGATATGGTAGACTATCTTTTACAAAACGATTTCAGTAATTTATCGTACGATGACAAATTTTTTGTCAAAAATTTAAGTAGACCATGTCCTCTTATGTCTGATTTAATGAACATTAAAGATTCTGTGCTTAGCAGTTCTTATAGAGCTTTTAATACTCAGTGGTATGAAAAATATTTATGGCTTACAGGTAGTACAGTTAGAAATAAATTATTTTGTTGGAGTTGTTTATTATTTGGAGAAAAAAATAAACAAAGTCCTTGGAATACAATTGGTTACGATAATTTAAAAGCATTATATAGATCGGCTCAAAGACATGCCGTATCCAAAGAACATCTGCATTCGACATTAAAATTAAAATTATTTGGTAAACCAAATGCTACTAATGCCGTACATGCAGGGCGTAAAGAAGACATTGAAAAACACAATAACTTAGTAAGAGAAAACCGAGAAATTTTAAGACGACTAGTTGATATGATAATTTATTTAGCTACACAGGAACTATCTTTTAGTGATTTCAATGAAATAAATCAAACGTTAAATTCAGGAAACTTAAAAGAACTTGCTATGTTTCTGAGTAAATATGACGGTAAATTTAATTGTTTTTTAGATGAATCCTCGATATTTGGCCATTTTTCAGAAACAATTCAAAATGATTTAATTACAAGTATTAATGCAATAATTACAGAAGTTGTTGAAGCAGAAATTAAACAGGCGGCATGTTACTCATGGCAAGTAGATGAAACAACGAATGCCTCTTATTTTCCTCAATTGTCCGTAATATTCAGGTATACATTTCAAGGAAATATTGTTGAACGTTTTATGGGATTTTTTAATGTTAGCGAGGGCCATCGACATGAAGATTTATTTAACCTTTTGACAACCAAATTTGAGAAATTTGATATTTCAAGTAAATTAATTGGACAAACATATGACGGTGCATCCATCTTGTCTGAACAATTAAATAATATGCAAGTGAAAGTCAAAGAAATTGCTCCACAGGCTTTATTTATACATTGTTACGCACATAGATTAAATTTAATATTACAAGATGCTGCAAGTCAAATTAAAGAATGTAAAATATTTTTTGCAAATTTAGTTGGTATTTCTTCTTTTTTCTCTAAATCTACTAAAAGAAGAGAAGTTTTGGATAATGTTTGTAAGCGATACCTTCCAAATTCTTCAGACACACGATGGAATTTCAAATCTAGGTTAATTACTACAATTTTAAATAATAGAGACAATTTAATAGAAGTTTTCGACACTATTGTAAATAGTGAAGATTTTCAGAGAGATCATGATACAATACGTGAATCTGTGGTATCGAAATCAATGTTAAATGATTTTAGTTCTTTATTTTTACTACATACGTTCAATTTAATTTTTCAACATACCGACATTATCTTTTCAGTAACTGAAAATAAATTATCTGATATTTCATATTGCATTAATATAATAGAATCACTTCTTTCAACAATAAAAAAATACAGAATAGAGGAAAGTTATTTCGCAAATATATTCAGTGACGTTGTTGATATATTAGGACCTCCATTAAAGAAAATAAAAACTGAAGGCCCAGAAGATAACGGAAATACCTACTTTAGATGTGTCTTTAATGAAATACTGGATTTAGTAATATATCAAATAGATACTAGATTTAAGAATTTTAAATTATTAAAATTTTTCAGTCTTTTGGACACCACGAAATTTAAATATTTTGAAAGAAATTTCCCCCAACCTGCATATGATTTACTTACTTCTATTTATCCTAATCTGTTTGATAAAACAAAGTTGCAAAATGAGCTGAGAATTTTATATTCAGATCCAAACCTTTTGGGTGAATCAGCAAATGAGACCTTCCAAAATATGTTAAATTTTATTTACAGTAATGCTTTGCAAGATGATCTTTCCGAAGTAACTAAGTTACTTTCTGTAATAGTATCATTACCAATTACATCTGTGCCTGTCGAAAGAAATTTTTGCATACTAAAAAGGATTAAAAATGTTTGTAGAAATTCGATTAACAGTATAAGTAATTTTGCAACAATTGCAATTGAAAAAGACCTTGTTAAATCACTTCAAAAGGACTCAAAATTTTACGAAAAAGTAATAGATAATTTTGCTTCACAGAAAATCAGGGAAATGGAACTGATGTATAAAGTCTTATAATGGGTTTACCTTGAATCGTATTGTCATTACTTTATTATGTTTTTTGTATTATTTTATTTCCATAGTGAATTTTACTCTATGGGCCGAATTTATTTCTTATATATAAAAAATTCATGTAACGTAAAATCAACAATTATAAATGCAAATTAAACAAAAATAACAGTTTAAACAATTTTATTATAATTAATTCACTTTGTAACTTCGAAGTATCAACGGCTTACAATGTTTCACTTCTGAGTATAAAAGCTTAAGCGTGAAATTTCATAAAACATTTGCACTTGGAACTTCTTTTTGCAGCATCCTTTCATCTTTTTACACGTTTTGTACTGGAAGTATTGTATTTGCTCGTATTTTTTTCTAATTGCTTATCTACAGAACACAGGAAACAGGACACCCTCTTTTCCTACTGATTCCTTTGTGCTCCTGACAAACAAAATGCAATGTCAGTTTTAAATTCCAAGAAAGTATATTTACGCTTGGGGCTCATAGAATGCCATGAATAATTTCTTTTATATAACAGTCAAACATTCACCACCGTTAAATCTAATAGATGAAATGTTATGCAATGGTACCATTTCCTTGATCGGATTTTTATTTGATACACCGCTATCAATGAATCGACAAGTTTACTTCACCCATGTATTGGTTGTAATGCATATCTTTACTATATTTGGACGTTCCATGTCAATTTTCCTTTTCATTTTTCTGTCCCACTTTGTCACTACGTCTATTGGCTCTGCTCCACAAAATGTGCCCATTAAATGAACAGCCTTTTTGTCGTATCACTTAATCGCATCTAGGTATAGTGCTCGTACATGTCGCTGTACTAGAGTAATACTAGGATATCTTGAAAAACTGAAATTAGAGAAAATCCAGGTTTAAGTTTCTTTGGTCCATTACTTAAATATATTCAAATATTGTATTGACAATAAATAATAAATAAGTAATAAATTAATGATTTGAAAATTTTGAACATTATGTTTATTATGGCTGTTACAAATTCGCTTCTCACTCTCAGAAACGGTAAGAGATACGAAGTAGCTTAAATGGGGGCAAAGTTGCATAATCAGGGGACCAACATTATGCCTCTAAAAAATGACATGAATAGTTTTCGAAATATTTGAAAAGAACCGAAATTTTGGAAATCCGATTTTGTTTAATTTCAGGCTTGTTTGAGATGATATTGAAAAAAGAACACTTTCTCTTGGCAACTTTTTGCCCTCTATCGAATGGCATAATCAATTTTTATATATAACGTTTCATCTCTCCTGGATCATCATCAACTTCATTTTTTTAAATACAACCCTGGAAATTTTATTACATTTTTTTGCAAGCCTTCATGACCCCCAATACTGTGCTGCCTCAGCCTGAACCAGATTCAGACGTTTTGTCCTGAAAAATTCATCTTCAATGTATTCATTCCAAATTTATCAATTTTTTTTTTAGATTTAGATAAATGCTGCTAGACCCTGTGAAATCTACCTAGTTATTTAAACTTTTACCATCACACATTACAATAAAACATTATTAGAGTTTTAATCCCATGCTTATAGTTATTTCTAGGTTTCTCGAGTACTCAAAATTCAAGCAAATTTTGATCTAATTTTTTTCAGGATATTCATACAAATACATCTGACATGCTCTTTCACAGTTGCGGTTACAGGTATAATAAATTACAATCATATTATGCTTATGTTCATTTTCAACATTTGCCAAAACGGAAACGTTTTTGAATATTTACTGTAATTTTTAAAGTATAATACTTATTTGGAGTTTTGGTTGTTCATATGCATTTTTAATAATTAATTTTCATGCAACTTATCGAATTATGTATGATCAGGTGATGGAGATTAAAACTCCAATAATGTTTTATTGTAACTTGTGATAGTAATAATTTAAATAACTAGGTGGATTTCACAGGGTCTAATGACACTTAGAGTGTACAATAATTCAATAAACATAGAAATCTGAATAAAAAATTTAGATTTTGGAACGAATATATTGATGATGAATTTTTCGAAAACGTCTGAATCTGGTTGGAGCTGAGGCAGTTGGGGGTCATGAATGCTTCCAAAAAATGTAATAAAATTTCCAGGGTCGTATTTAAAAAAATGAAGTTGATGGTTCTGGAGAAACGAAACGTTACATACATAAATTGATTATGCCATTTGACAGAAGGCAAAAAGTTGCCATGAGAAAGTTTTCTATTTTCAAAATACACAAGGCTGAAATTAAACAAAAACGGATTTCTAAAATTTCGTTTTTTTCAAATATTTTGAAAACTAATCATGTTAGCCTTGATTTTTTAGAGGCATAATTTTGGTCCCTTGATTATGCAACTTTGCTTCCATTTAAGCTACTTCGTATCTCTTACCATTTCCATGATCCCTGTAGTGAGAAGCAAATTTATAACAGCCTGTATATTGTTGAAAAAGTGACATTCGTAAGATATCCTTCTATATGTCCAAATTTTCGATGCACAATGAATGGAACTTGTCTTTTTTTTAGTTTAACCTGCTACTATGCCAATTTTGTTACGATTTTCTATTACATATTTTTTTTTTATTCTCAAATGCCCTACTGTTTGACTAGATTTATGTTTGATTATCTTGTATACTTTAACCTACTATTAAACCAATTTTGTTCTATTGTTTCTTTTACATAACTTTTTTTTGTTTACAAAGATTATATTTAATTATTTTGTATATCTGACATTTTTATGCGAATAAAAGATTGAAAGAAATTAAAAAAAAATAAATATTTAAACAACAACAAAAAAACAATAAAAAATAAGATTAGTATCCTAAACAAAATAAATAAAAGTACTAAATAACATTAGTAAATGCAAGAAGCAAACATTCAACAGGTAAACATGATGAATTATTAATCAGAATTTTCGTCATTGTCACTCTTTCTTGTGCATTTTAAGTTTTTATAGAAGGAATCGTACTCTCCTGGTATATGCTATAGCCTTGACACTCAGACGTATCAAGCTAATAGGAGAACTTGTTGCCCGGTTTGGGAAACCAACTCTCGCCCGATGGGAAACGAACTCAAAAAGGACATGTGCGCTTGGACCATTCGGTAACAGATGGCGCAATTTTAAGTGCCGATAGTGTTCAATTTGCATAGCCAAATTTGATATAGGATCTAAGCTCCACCCATTAAAGATGATTGGTTCTTGTATATTATATATTAATTATAGTTTAAGAAAGGAATTTACAATCCTTAATCCTAAAATAATCAATAATCAGTGGTCTATCTACTAAATGTTATGCGAGTGAGATATTCTTGTGAATAGTGTGGTAGTGTGTTATTTATTTGGAATATTTCTCTTATTATTATTTTATAAAGCCTTGAACGTTAGTGTATATACAGTAGTTATAGTATTAGATATTTATAATTATTATTAGTCATGGCTATAGGCAGGGAGGAAATAAGTGTGAATACCTGAATTGTAATAAAACTAGGAGAACCAGCGCATAAATAAAACTTTTTCGTTTTCCACTCGACGAAAATCGACTAAAACAATAGATTTTGAATTCTGGTAAGTAGTTAGGTACTTAAATATAAATTATAATATCTAATTATTTATATATAGTTGCGGCACGAATTGAATGGCCTTGCGTCACGGGTGACGTAACGCAGATGTTTTTATTAACCTTTTTTTGTAATTTAGTGTAATATTATAGGGTAGACATTTCGTATACCTAATATAGGTACCTTACTATACCTAGTTTTATTATTTTTAGTTGTCAACATAATTTTCGATAGTTTGTCGAGATAAAGACAATACAATTTTTACATATTTGTACTGTAATTTAATGTAAATACTTAGTTTTATTATTCTCAGTTGTAGTTTCTTAAATATTTTGAATGAATTATTCATTTGTTCTGTAAAATCTTGCCGCAACTATAATACATACTGTGATAAATTTTAAAATAGGTATCTACATAAGTATTTTCAAAATATTAAAGTTATGTAAGTAAGTATTTAAAATAACTCAAAAAATACAAAACGCAATAGTAATATTACTAAATAAATATCTATTTCCATTTAATCGCACTGAGAAATTGTTTTCATAGCCACAGCCAGATTTTTAGCTATCGCAGCCAAAACATTTGGCAAAATAAGCGCCAGCAAAGTTGTTTACTATTATAGGGAACTCACTTTATTATTCTAACCTTAGTTGTAGTCGCAGAATTACTTTATAAAAACCTCTTTACTATTATACTTCTGTAACTTTACTCTCACAGGAAAGTACTTTCTTGTGGCTGTAAAGAGCTTATATATAGCTGTATCAGCAGAACACCATACTACTGCAAAATAAAACTGTTTCATTTCTAGAACTTAATTTACTGTTGTAGGAACATACTTTAACACGAAAGTTCTTGCCAGCAGAAAGTAAAATATTTTACTAGTATAGCAACATCTTCTTTTAGTAGATGGAAGTAGCACTTTCCTGTTACTGTGAATTCTTTTTTGGAATTTTGGTTTTCAAAAAAATTCATTCGTAACAAAAAATACCTAATGCACGACAAAAATTACTTTTAGTAATGCAAATTTTATGTGTATAGGTACCATAAAATATGAAAAATTAAATAAAACAACATATTGCAATTTGGAATTTATCAGAGAATTTTCTTTGGTAACAAGTTATATTAAGATTTTTACACAATAAATTTAATTTTTCAGTTCAATACATTTAAAAAAATACACAGCGAGTCTCGTTACTAATGAAATTCAGATAAATTCTAATTAGTAATATTTTACTTAATTTTTCATATTCCACAGTCACTTATGGTCTCATACACAAAACCATTACCAAAAGTAATTTTCGTCATGCGTTGGGTATAAGTATCCAATAGTAAGTAAAAAATAGAAACAGCTACTGAGGAAAAGAGAAATTTGTAGCAGGAAATTAGGCAAGTTTAAAAGTATAAAATCCTATCTACAGAGTATCCAAAAACTCTACCTACATATAAAAATGACTAATTATAAAAGAAACATGGAAACCACAAATGATAGTTACAGAAAAATTTCTAGACAAACGTATTCGTTTACTTCCTGTTTTCTTAATTTTCCAAATTTTTTTTATTCGAAATATCAACCTGTCGGGTTTTAATAGAAACAACCTGTAGATACCTATATACATATATAAATAACAATTTATTACGTGTACAGGGTGATTCACTATATTTTGACCCAACCATTAACTTTTTTGTTTTAAGAGATAAAAAAATGTGAAACACAAAAGTTGCACGATTTTTTATAAAGTTTTCGAAACTATTAGCAGAAAAATAAATGAAGTCCAAACAAAATGGCCGCGGATGTTAACTTTGTTAATGTAAATTGAACACACTCTATATATTTTTGTATATTTGGATAGAACGTTCCTTGTCGAGTAGTCATATAGGGTTTGTTGGGCCCATCTCTAACAATAAGCGTGGTAATATTAAAAAACGAAAAGAAGTTTTTTTTTTATTAAGAAAATAAGACATCTTGTAATTGTTAGACCTGTTTCAGGCATTTCTGCCTTTATTCCAATTACGTAAGGATTTACAGATTTAGTTGTAATATATTTATATTTATTTATATCGATACGGTCCAAAATGCGTATAAGTATTTTAACTAAATCTCACTAATTGGATCGTGTGAGGCCTAATTACTCGTGGACAATGTTATATGGTAGGTCGTGACAATGAAAGGTAGTGATGTCATGATAACATTGTTATTGATTGATTGGTTGTCACAGAAGTAGAAAATTTAAATATTAGGAATTAAAATAGTGTATGGAGAATAACTTACTTTATTTTAATTACCATAATTTTTCAATTTTCTACTTCTGTGTAACCCATTTTAATTAAATAATAATACAAACTGTCAAACAATAGCAATGTTGTCATAACATCACCTGTCACTGTCATGGCCTACCATATAACATTGTCCACGAGTAAATAGGCCTCCCACGGCCTAATTAGTGATATTTATTTAAAATACCTATACGCATTTTGAACCTTATCCATGTCCGATATAACAAAATATCCAAATCTGTAAATCCTTACGTAATTGGAAAAAAGGTAGAAATGCCTGAAAGAGGTCTAACAATTACAAGATGTCTTATTTATTTAATAAAAAAACATTCTTTTCGTTTTTTAATATTATCTCGCTTATTGTTAGAAATGGACCCAACAAACCCTCTATGACTATGCTCGACAGGGAACGTTCTATCCAAATATGTAAAAATATACAGGGTATTCCATTTAAATTAACAAAGCTAACATCCGCGACCATTTTGTTTCGACTTCATTTGGTTTTCTACTATCATTTTCGAAAACTTCATAAAAAATCGTGCAACTTTTGTATTTCACATTTATTTATTTTTTTAACTCTTAAAACAAAGAAGTTAATGGAGGGGTCAAAATATAGTGAATCACCCTGTACAGTTGTACATATACTTACTTATAAATTGATTTTCTAGGCAATGCATCCCTGGAGCTTTTTGATAGAGGAACTGAGAAATAAATTTTTGTGTTCTGATCACTTTGAGGAAAACGCTTATGCTTCAGAGAAGAAAATTAAATTGAAAAAAAACGGCTATTCCTATAAGTTATCTAGATGTGCCATCTAGCAGCCATGATCAAGAATTAAAGGTTTTAACTCCAAGAAAAACCTACAAAACTACCTTCTGCAGTAGTGCATGGAAGAAAATTAAATTTCCATTCCTCTCCTCCTCGTGAAAGTCCTAAATTAAGGAAATATTTGGAAGATCTAACTAATTTGCCAGATCTGGAAGTTTCAAGTTCCAATCGTCCAAGTATTTAGTTTAAATACGAAATGTAAACTACAATAAAAGAAGATTAAATCATTAAGACAACCAGTTAGATATATTAGATTAGATATATTACTATGTTTGCATTCTACGTTCAATTCTAAACATTTTCATATAAGGTTTCACTACATCCAAACTTAATAGTTTTTTAAGTTGTATGTGGGATCAAATAAAAAACAGTCCACTTTTGTACCTGTATTTAATCGTTGTCATTTTTTCTTTGTTATTTTTAAATATTAAAAGAATATGTTTGGTAGCATATATTACTATAAAGACCACTTGCGAAAATCATTCGTAAAATAGTGACAAATCTGAAAAAAATTAAATTAAAGAATACATTTCTATTATTTGGCACATCCTGTATACTTTTCAATATTTCTTTAGATCTTTCCAAAACTAACAACTTTTGTTAACCATGTCTTATCCTTAATATTTTTGTAGAAATATTTTTTTGATAAACTTCGGATCTACTTTTACCTAATGTTGACTCACCCTGTGTATTATGGAAGTACGTATTATTAACAGACAAATATACATTTTTTTATTAATCTTGTTTTATTTATTTTTTTTGTTTGTTTTATTTTCTCGTTTAGATTATCTAGGAAAACCTCATATTAATTTTTATTCGATGAAAATAAGTAGCTTAGCCACTTGATTATGCACACAAGTTAATTATAATAAAATAAATTATAAGTATAATAAAATAAATTAAGAGAACTTTTTCCCGGCTTTGTAAAGAATTTTGTTGTCGTATAAAAATAATATATTCCTAAATTAATACTATTAATGTGCCCAAAGAAGTTATTACCTATTTTTTTTTAGTAATGTACCTATGTACCTATTCGTTATTTATTTTTGAAATTTTTTTATATATTTTATTTTAATAACAACAAAACTGCATACATATTTTTTTTAGTTTGACCATTTATTGAAGAAAATATATCTCGTGGCATGTGCACCTGACTACCACCAATATGTGTACAAAATCTTATCTCGGTTTATGAAACGGTTAAAAATATGGCGACAAAAAAAATTGGCAAAAATTAGAAAATGCCCTGTATATCACTAACAAATTACATCAAAGAGTACCTACATATGGAGGTGTTTTGGAATCACCTCGACGTTTTCTGTCTCCCCTTANGTTGTCATTTTTTCTTTATTATTTTTAAATATTAAAAGTATATGTTTGGTAGCATATATTACTATAAAGACCACTTGCGAAAATCATTCGTAAAATAGTGACAAATTTGAAGAAATTTAAATTAAAAAATATATTTCTATTAATTGGCACATCCTG
Source organism: Anoplophora glabripennis (assembly GCF_000390285.2). Classification (NCBI taxonomy): domain Eukaryota; kingdom Metazoa; phylum Arthropoda; class Insecta; order Coleoptera; family Cerambycidae; genus Anoplophora; species Anoplophora glabripennis. The sequence continues at coordinate 29,508 of NW_019420652.1, forward strand.
TATACTTTTCAATATTTCTTTAGATCTTTCCAAAACTAACAATTTTGTTAACCATGTCTTATCCTTAATATTTTTGTAGAAATATTTTTTTGATAAACTTCGGATCTACTTTTACCTAATGTTGACTCACCCTGTGTATTATGGAAGTACGTATTATTAAGAGACAAATATACAATTTTTTTATTAATCTTGTTTTATTTATTTTCTTTTGTTGTTTTATTTTCTCGTTTAGATTATCTAGGAAAACCTCTTATTAATTTTTATTCGATGAAAATAAGTAGCTTAGCCACTTGGTTATGCACATAAGTTAATTATAATAAAATAAATTATAAGTATAATAAAATAAATTAAGAGAACTTTTTCCCGGCTTTGTAGAGAATTTTGTTGTCGTATAAAAATAATATATTCCTAAATTAATACTAATAATGTGCCCAAAGAAGTTATTGTCTATTTTTTGTTAGTAATGTACCTATGTACCTATTCGTTATTTATTTTTGAGATTTATTTATATATTTTATTTTAATAACTGAACAAAACTGCATACATACATATTTTTTTTAGTTTGACCATTTATTGAAGATAATATACGTCGTGGCATGTGCACCTGACTACCACCAATATGTGTACAAAATCTTATCTCGGTTTATGAAACCGTTAAAAATATGGCGACAAAAAAAATTGGCAAAAATTAGAAAATGTCCTGTATATCACTAACAAATTACATCAAAGAGTACCTACATATGAGGTGTTTTGGAATCACCTCGACGTTTTCTGTCTCCCCTTAGATTCCTTACAGTATATACACGTACTCGCAAAACACTTTGTATATAATTCACTTAAATGACCTTAACATCTTTAAAGATAAGCATAAATAGAAACCGGAAATATTGGCATATTGTTGAAAATTATATTTATATTTTAATATTCTATAGTCTTATGATTTTATTTATTTATTTATATTACGTAACTACACATGATAGAATATTATATTAGTAGATTATATTTTAATTTGAACGATAATTTCGATAAACAGAATATATCTCCAATCTTGGTAGGGCATGCGGAATGCGAGAAGTCACGCCCTTGAAACGCCTTCGCCGTTTTTTGCAGACTGACGTAGTCGCGCTTTATTTCCTTCGTTTGAATAAATGCAGAATGCCATATAGTGCGACATCTAACAGAAGTTTTGACAACTATTTCAGTGTTTATTAAGGACTGATAGTCTTAGTGTATATAGTCAAAGGCTATAGTAAAGATCTTGTTGGAAATTAGGAAAATAAATAAAACTAGAGACGTCTGTTCAGCTCAGCGTTTATTGAAGAAGTGCATTTTGATGGGCTTATACATATTTCTACAGTTATCAATATACCTCTTTGAGAAAAGCATGGACCAAGCTCGGTTCTTGTTTTATAGGGGATTTTTTGTTTTTCTTATAAGATTTTTTTATTTCAGTTGGCTTTCCATTACCAAGCTTCAATTTTATTGCTTGAAATGCTTCTTGTTGATAACTTGTTTTTATAGTAAACGTTTGGTAAACTACTCTTCTCCACCCATATTATTTTTAAATATACAGTTCCAATAATTATAGGGTAAAGGCACCAGGGATTGAACAAAATTGACATTAGATTTTTGAAATTCGATTATGAAATTGCTATAAGTATTATGGTAGTGGCACCAGTTATGGCCACTAAGAAAAATTACTTGAAATGGCTACTTTATGAAAAGGAACTTAAGAACAGCTTTTAAAGAAACAACAGTTAGGACAATATTTAGTGAAAATAATGGCACAGAAGAAATTCCTGAAGAGTAAAAAATAATTTTACAAAATATAGTTATTTAAAAAATTGACATTCTTCCATTTATGGCCACATTTTGTCATTTATGTCCACAGACACTGCTCAAAAGGACAAATAATAAAAAAAACAACTGCACATTGGAAATGGCTTATTGTAAAATAATGTTGTTTTCCATCATTTCCAAGTTATTATCAATTACAATTTCCCAAATATATCAACTGATGCTGGAAAAATTGTCTTGAGTATGCGTTCATCTTGCACTAACTGCGGCTCTGGCAATTTTCCAAGAGTGTCGGATTTATTTACAATGGGGGTATGTATGATTTTCTATATATTTACAGCTTTTCTTAACTGTATCTAAACTCTTTAAACATTGGACTTCAAACTCGTTGTTTGGTAGAGTTTTTAATATGGTGGCAACATATTTATAATTCGAAGTTATCCTTTTTCCAATGGACCTAAATGATGCTAAAATGAAGTCATTAACTTTTAACTTATTTATGGATAAAAGTTGTGCCTCATAGAATTCACAGTCGGGATAGTCAACATCTTCAGTGCTATTTCCACTCTTCCCATTCTTCTTCTGAAGTTCTGTCACGTGATTTCTTTTTGATACATTTTTTCTCAAATTTCTCCAAGATTTTCCGGTATTTTGTTTCTCGTGTTAATTGCCTCTCCTTCTTTCGCCGATTTTTTAATTCTTTTTGCTCAATCTTTTCTTTTTCTTTTAGTTCATGATACTGCACCCAGTGAGCTGTCAGATGTTATCACACTAGATGTATATTCCTTTCTTCTTTTTTTGAAAGTTGGCTTTGGTTTTGGTCATGGAACGATGTCATTAAATATATTTGCCAAAGATCTTTGCACGGTATGCTTGGGAGCTACATGCGGGTGCTTACATGTTGGAGGCTCGGCTAAAGGTATCACCAGTGCTTCAACATCTGTTGCTTCATTCTCGACTTGAGATATAGGTGAATTTTTCTCCGAAGTTATCTGGAGAGATATATTATCTGCTGATACCTACAATTTGGGGCGAATTTTGTGATTATGTCCCCACCAAGATGTCAACTGCCGTAATTTGGTTATTTCCTGTGATATGATTAATATCCGCTTCATTGGTCACATTCAACCATTAATCAAATAGCATGACTGCTTTTGTATCTCTATCCCAGTTTTCTTTTATTTTTTTCTTTAGCATATTGAATTGAGCAAAGATGTTAGGTCGAATTTTGCTTTCAATATATTGAAGGTGACCTTTTACGTCATCATAGTTTATTTCTTTGGATATTTTCGGAACATCTACTGACAATTTTAGAGAAATCTACATTATTAACTTCAAAAGGATCTAAACCGGTAGCTTTAAATGCGGATCTAATATTGTTTGCCATCGCTTCATCTCAAGTAAGATCTGATAAAACGATAGGAACGTAAGCTTTATTAATTTCTCTTCCTTCATTATTGATCTGCCATTTTTGAACTATTTTTTGCCGCTTTTTCTTGAGAGGACCAAATACCGCCACATAAAGGGGCTGTAAAATATGAGTCGAGTTTGGATACAACGCAACAAGTAGGAGGGTTGTCCGTAAATTAAGGTCTCCAATGTTTTTTCAGATAGTAAACATAATTTTATTACAAAACTAAGTACTTACTCTGAAAGCTTGGACTTTTAGCTATTTTTCAACGTAGTCCCCGTCACGACCAATGCATTTTTGGAGTCGTTCTGGGAGCTTTTTCATACCTGCGTCGTACCACTTTCCCGCCGACTCGCGCAGGAATGTATCGACGGCTGCCTTCAGCTCTTCGTCGCTGGAGAATTTCGTTCCTCCCAAGTGTTGTTTCAGGTTAGGAAACAAATAGTAGTCACTAGGGGCTAAACCTGGGCTGTAAGGAGGATGGTCTATGATTTCCCACCCGAATTTGGCGATAAGATCCATCGTGGTGCGGGCGACGTGAAGGCGGGCGTCGTCATGGTGCAAAGAAACTTCTTTGGTCAGTCGACCCCTCCTTTTGTTCTGTATGGCACGGCGTAGCTTTTTTAGAGTCTCACAGTACCTTGCCGTGTTAATTGTTGTACCTTTTTCCAGGTAGTCAACCAGCAGAACGCCTTTCCTGTCCCAGAATACCGAAGCCATCACCTTCTCCGCTGACAGCGTTTGTTTAAATTTCTTGACACTTGGAGAACCGGATTGCCGCCATTGTTCCGATTGCTCCTTAGTCTCTGGCGTGAAGTAGTGGACCCAAGTCTCACTTTAGAAATGGAACGAACACATTAGGAATGTATTTAAAAAAGCTCTCGTCAGTCCTCCAGCTATTTTCTGTTCCGCCATTTAGTTGGTATCCGTGCAACCATGTATAACGTTAGAGGTGGAGCAAACTCTCCCAAGTCCATTGACGGCGAATAATGTGGTCACATTTTCTTTGTCTGAATTTACCGATTCGTTGTACACATTTTGTCCTCTTGGATCAAGAATTAGGCCCCTTAGGCGTTAAAAAAAAACAGGTCTCGCCTATATTGAATAGTCTTATTGGATCATTCAGGATTTCGAGATGATCCTCTAATAAAGTTGAGACTTCAGAAAACCATTCTCTGATTTTCTGCTCTGTCACACGTCCTCTTGCTTTATTTACATATTCTGCATGTTCTTTGGACAAAATTGGATGCCTGTTTAAGAATGCATAGTACCATTTCTTGCCTGGTGTATTATTAACAACAGGAGTTTTCGTACCAGTTTTGCAAACAAGTTTTTTAACAGATAAGGCAGTTCTTCCCTGTCTATGGCCATAACTAGATAATTTCTTTCTCCATTTATGGCCACCCTACTAACTCATGATTAGGTTATTTTAACAAAATATAAAATTCATAATAGTTGTAATGCCTATTATGTAACTGGAGTACCTTTTATAAAAGAAATGATGTTTGAAACAAAGAGAATTTGATTCACACACTTAACGAATTTCTTAACAACTTGTACTTCTGATCAAGACAAATCGTAAAATGGTGATTATAGTTTTAAGTCGACTTTGAAGCGCGATCTAGCTCTCAGAAGCCAAATGTAAGAACTAGTAAGAACACTGATATCTGGATTCAAGGTTGTATACAACAAAAATCGGCGAAATAAAGTTAATGTGGCCATAACAGAGGTGGTGTCTATAACTGGTGCCTCTACTCTACATGTGATGTGTTACATGCAATGAAATTATCGATGTTTTCTGATTTAAAATTACTAAAGGGCCTTATTGAATAAGACACCTTCATTGAGAAAAAATATATATTTTATCAGATGTAACAACTCTAGTTGGGCATTAATTAGTAAATGATCGGGCATTCATTAGTAAATAAACACTATTCATCCAATGGCCAAATTTGGCTATTTTGTAGAAACCATTTTATTCCAAGTAAGAGGTTTTAATTTTTGAATGGATATTTTTCAAGTTATACCAACATTCATATGGCGTAATGAGCCATTTCCATTTATTTTGTTTTTTCAAACCATGCATCACATTGGTTTTATATTTTTTGTTTTGGCTAACCTCTAGTATTTTACCTGGTTGGTTTTCATTTTTGTTACCGTCTCACTACTGGAAGGCAAATGAAGATGATTTTTCCAATCTTCTTCCGTCACTTTGATTATTTTCATATCAAGTATTTTAATGTTTTTTGTAGGCTGTGATATACTGACAGCAGAATTGACTATATCCCAAAATATTGTCTGGAGGAATTCCCTATCTCTTTTCTTAGTCAGTTGCCGATATTATAATTTCATTTATAATACCACTATATCTTCAACAAAGAGTTGGTTTGGAGTGGATGCCAGATTCGCAATAAACTCCACTGTTTTCAAAGATGAAGTCGATTGGCAGTAAATTTAACCTTCATAAGACCAACTATAAAATCTTACATTGGAGACCAAGTGGGGTACATGTCTACCCCTCTTCGTCTGTTATCAGTTTTTATATAATTTGGCAAATGAAAGCGCTTTAAAAGTAAATTAAAATAAGACTAGAATTTGAATTTATTTTATAGTTTTTTATGCAAATAAAGTATCATATTCTACTAATACAAAAGATGTAACTATTAGCAGCTATTATAAATGTACTGAACAGTTGAATGCATTTTACATACATTATTGCTGTACTTGAAGCAAAGATTTCGACCTTTTTTTTGTCTTTTTTCCTGTCGCAAAGATGTTGCCTTTTTTCCCAATTTGGGTACTTGCTCAACCAGAGTTTATAGGAATTGATATCACCAACATCAAGAAGATGGTAAAACATTGCCATTGGCCAACGATTTGTTTTTTGTTGGGTCGTTTTATCACTCGTGTCAACAGCACCTTTAGTCTTATTATGATTTAAAATAATATGAGATTTATAATTTCCATTTTCTCCTCCAGTTTGCTCGTCTTTGTATTCCGTGGATAACAAAACAACAACAGCTTTCTTGTTGGGGACATAGTTTTATCCTTTATGAATGCAAACATACTCGAGAATTATTTTTTGTATGTAACAAGAAGCAATTCCTTGGGTATAAATGTTTTATTTTTCCGCAAAATACCACATAACGAAAGATTCTTCTGTAGAAGTTTATCAGCTAATTCCAAACTTATAAAGAAGTTTTGGTAATTCCGTGTCCTTGAGGTAAATGTCACTAAGGCAAGAACTACTATTTGACCCTGACCCTTTTCTGCATTATTGCCCACCTTACCTAGTAAAAATTATGACTGAAAACGTACACGTCACATCAAAAGTAAAATAAACTTACCTAAATATGCCTGCATATTGATGGTATATGCTGTACAACAATCTGCCAGTGCCCAAATTTTCAAACCGTATTTATCTGGGTACGAAAAGGTACTAACTGTATCAACACATACATGCTTCCCAGGATTGTATGCGCTTTTACCAAATGACCAAATATATCTCTGATTGGATCTAATTTGTCAGTTGTTCTTCTTTCTGTTCTGGCCTCGTAGTTATCAGAACTTAGAGAATAATTTGCTTGAATCTATTTCGGGACATTATAGCGGATATTATAGGTCGACAAAATGCAGGATCTCGACTCCAGAGTATTGTTTTGAGTTCCTTTCAGTTATGCAGAGTTCCCAAGATAAACAGTAGCAGTAGTAGATAAACATGAAAGCCTCAATTTCATCTCTGGCAATAGGCAGAACATAATTTTGTGAATAATATGCGCAGAAATAATTTAATCCTCGATCACTGAGAATTTATTGCAAAATGTAATTTAGGAAAATTAAATAAAATCATATATACACCAGATACGTTTTTAAAATCTATTATAATATAAACCAATTAGTTTTTCATTTTACAGAAAAAACATTTGATTAACAACATGAAAGCATATAACATATGAACAAATGAATAATACATATTTTTATCAAAATATTTAAGAAACGCGACTGAGAATAATAAAACTAAAAGTTTACACTGTAGATATTAAACTAAATTATTACAATGAAATTGCATGTCATCATCCGTAACGTAAGTCGTTTGAATTCTTGCCTATTGCCTAGTAAATTTTTTTCACACTGACATTTATTTTTCAAAATCGTCATTTCCCATTCATGTTCCTCTGCATTTCTTTTTTCTATCATGATATGCTCTTTTTTGAGAAGTTCTATCTGCAGCGAGACCAATTTAATTTTTTTATCCAACAGGAATTCGTGTTTGTTGCTGACAGTACTCCTATATTTGCGCTTACGAAGTGACTTGGGGACACAATCGATATATTCTAAAAATTTTCCAAATATTCATTTATTTAAAACAAAACTTAACAACTTTACTTAACACTGAGCGTGCAGGTGTTGAAGGTAGCGACTCCTCAATTTCAACAGCTCCTGTCGGTAATACAGAATGTATCGGTTTTTTTAACAGGGCAGGATTCCACTGATTCTATTTATCTTAGAAATTTATTAATTTTTAAAAGTAACTCGTACATAAGTGGCTGATGGTGTAAAAAAAAATATGACAGGGCATTCCTTCTTTTTTTTATGTATTGTGAAAGAAATGTTTAAGGAATAAAAGAGATAATTTTAAATTTCTTTCTTACAATTTCATTTTCTTCGTTTTCTTCTTCGGACGTCTCTTGCACTTGAGTCGAAGTGGAGTTGTGGCTCGTTTTTTTGCAGAGATTGCTCTGGTTAAATGTTCTGTCCATATAGTCTAAAATATGCAGCAAGCAGTTATATAAGCAAAGTTGTCAAATTTCACTATACAAATCTCACATATAGAGTCGTTACGTTCAAAACCAATGTCCTGCACTATATGTATTATTAGAAACTGCAGCATTTCTGAAATAAAAAGAAAATATTTCATAATATTCTACCTCATATTATGTTTCGAAATATTTTATTTTAATATTTACAATCTTAGGTACTACAGGATGGCCCAAAATTACCGAAGGGGTTTGAGTTCATTATAACTTTTTATTTAAGACAATAATAATAATTATTATTATTTTAAATACAGTATATTTCATGGAGAAAATTTTTAATTTAATTATGAAAAATTATATCTCGCAAGTGGTGGCCATTTTCTGCTTCGCATATTCGTGCTATTTCCAAAACATTTTCCATAACCTTTCGCAAAACTTCAGGTGTTATGTTGTTGATTTCGTCGTATATTGTTTTTTAATTGCTGGATGGTTCTAGGCTTATTAATATAGACTTTTCCTTTCAAATAACCCCAAAGGAAAAAGTCTGGAGCAGTTAAATTCGGTGAACGCGGAGGCCAATTAAAATCACTTTTACGCGAAATAATTCGTTCACCAAAGATGGCGCGTAAAAGAGTCATTGTGTCTCTCGCAGTGTGCACTGTGGCTCCATCCTGTTGGAACCATACTTGCGGATGATTTTCCATGGTTGGCCTTAAAAATTTTTCCAACATTGTCCGATATCGAACACTAGTGATGGAAACGGCGACACCGTGTTCATTTTCAAAAAAATATGGGCCAATTATCCTTTCCGACGAAACACTGCACCAAACAGTACACTTAAGTGGGTTAATTGTCGCTGTTGAACTACTCTTGGATTTTCCGTAGCCCATATCTTGCAGTTTTGCCTATTAACGAACCCATTTAATTGGAAATGTGCTTCGTTGCTCATATTTAAATTATCATTAAAATCAAGTCGTTGCTGGTAATCTGTCGGTTTCAATTATTGGACAAGCTGAATTTTGTATGGAAACATACTTATTGTATGCAAAATTCTCTGCAGCGACCCTCGTGAGAGGCCAAGTTGTGTCGAACGTCTCCTGGTTGATGTTTCTCCATCTTCCCGAATACTCTCCTGTACCCGTTCAATATTGTCATCCGTGTGCACCGTTCGTCGTTTGCCGGCACCAGGAAGTTTCCTTACTGCCCCTTGTTGTCAATTTGCAACCAGACGGTTTATTGTTACCTCTGAGGGTCCAACCCGCACATTAAAATAACGACGCACGCTGAGTCAAAACAATGGACCGTTGATTTGAGAAATAAAGTTCAACGATTTGGGCACGTTCAATTGTGTACTGTTCCATTTTAAATTCCCCAAGCCTTTACAAAATACTGAAAAGAAATTTAAAAAAATTATAATAAAAAAGTTATAAGGAATTCAAACCCCTTCGGTAATTTTTGGGCCACTCTGTATAATAATTGTTCCACTTTGAAAATTTACTTATTTCAATATACCACCATAATTTACCTTTGGTATTGATAGGCACATAACGTCTAGTATAATTCATTTCACAATGGTGAAAGGAGATCACTCAATTTGGCATACAGGTCTTTTAGGTACCAAAAACCAATCTTCTTTCCTTGATTTCTGATAAGAACTCATTTTTGTGAAAGCATTGATATATAGGTGATACAGGTTATGTGAATACTTTATTCCTAGGGTAGAATCACCGGGAAACCATCTAAAGTGAGTCTTGTCATATTATCTGCAAACAAAACTTAAGGGCGCCATATTCTTTAAATAGTGTTTTCCACACAGACAAATAATTTCAAACATTTAATAACTGAATAATCTAAAGCTTATCAAATAATAGGAATGTTATGTCATGCCATCTGGTTATTTTCAAAGACGCCGCAGTAAAACGAATAAACAGGTGCAAAGAACGATCACACCATCAAGGTTTTAGGTACTGAAATCTACGAAAATACAAACTTATTTATATAAAACTACATGTAAATATTCTTAAAACATTTACTTGCTTAGTCCTACATATAAAATTGTTTACTTTTATTTATAAGAACGTGAAAATAATTGTTAAAATGTGGGGTTAGGATAACAGAAAACGCATGTTTTACAAACGCTTTTTTTAGTTATTATTTTATTTGAGTAAATTTAAATAGTAACAATGAATAAACAATACCAAGGATCTTATGTTTGTTCTTACTTTTGTTCTGCACGTTTTACTTTTCAAGGTTTCAGTACCTAAAAACGCCAGAAATTTTACTATTTTTCGGCCAGGGATATGGCCACCTTAATAACAACCGCCATCCAATTAAATAAATAAATATTAACCTCAGTTTTCTGTTTTGATTTGGAAATAGCTTTCAGATTTTATCCACTAATTAATTAATACCAACAGGTTGATCTAAAATTCCCCTAAAGAACTGAGAAAGGAAAAATTCTTCCTCTTCGATAGATATTTTCGGCCACTTGTGTGCAGTTTTTTCGAAGAAATATCTGGGCAAAATAAATATTTTTGTATTTTTCTAAGCCTTAGTAGTTGGATTTAATGCCCATATTAAGAAATTGAGAAATTTTCAGTTTAAGGTCGATCGACAACCTAGGTAGGTTGTGAGGTTAGGAACAACATATGTTTACATTTTCACTTTGAAATGCAGATATGTTGAACATTTATTTCTTCTTATACAGGCCTTTTTTTCTTTATTTTCCCCCTTTTCTTTTGTCTCATCCTGTTCTCTTCTCGTCCATTTTGGTTCCCGTTTACTGTCATTACTTATTTAGCAGATTTGCTGTCATTGCTGTAAAGCAAGTTTGTCGATTTTCCAAGTGTTTTCAATAACAATGGCACACTCTGGGTACACAGACGACGACTTTTTAAATTTAATTATCATTTACGGGGAGTGTAATAGAATTGTTAGTAGAACATGTCGCGTGTTTGCAGAAAGATATCCAAATAAGCACAGACCGCGCCATTATTCCATGGCTAGAAATTGGCCTCAATGATTTGGGATCGAGGGGGATTATCCCTCTTTATCCTGCCTCATCTCGTGTAGGCCTGGACAGCCTTCGTAGGTGGGCCCCNTAGCTATTTCTGACTTTATACACGGTTATCTTTACGAAGCCCGAAGGAGGGCTTCGTATTAACCTAGTGGGCTTCATAATATCGGATGAATATGTATTTTTCGGCTTCGTAATGATGCGTAATATGTCTCTATATATATACAGGATGTTTCAGTTCGAGTAAATCAAACTTTAACCACAGATAAAACTCAATAAATAATTCAGAATTGCCTTATAAAGCAAGGGTCGAAGTCTCACCGTTTTCACTTTACAGGGCCGTATTGGTCGGTTGTTAAAACCATATTTTTTACGAAATCTTAACAAATTGATTCAGATTTGGTGTGGTGTTAACATTTGCACATGTGCATAATTTATGTAAAATTTACAATTTTTTGTAGGTCAGTGGCGCTGGAATGGGTAGTAAAGCAGGATTATTTACCCCAACTTCTACGCCAATGACCTAATAATCATTTGAGATTCATTTTTAGATTCCGTGGGCAGTTTTACATAAAAAAGGTATACTTATTGAAAATTGGTATAGGGTATCGTTTTACCGAAATTGTTGAATGACAAGAAAATCTTGAACATTAATCAATTTTTTACAAACATTAAGTAATATTTCAAATCTTATGAATAAAATGACAGTTCCTTAATTTTGCTTTAAAAATTTAATGGTCGCTTAAGCCCCGCAAGCCTCCAGCCAGGTCTGCAGGTATCGTATCACTAGAAGTTTTTCACAGTGCCTCAAACACCTACCCAAAAATATCTACCAGCTCTCGTCTTAAAACCAATGTCGACAATGTACTAAATTTTCGACCATGCCCTAACTCAATTCTAATACTGTTGTAGGTATGTACACATTGTTGAAAAAGCAATATGAATTATATGAATTGATTGTTTATGTTAAGTTCTCTGTTGCTTGGAGCGAGGACGCTGAGAAAGAGAGAAAGAAAACCAATGTGGCCGTACCGTATAACAATTAGAAAAAGAAAATACCGCGCCGTTATTTTTGGCGTTAAACGTGGCCTCGATAATTTGGGTCGAAGGGGAACTATCCCTCTTTGTCCTGCCTCTTTGTAGGCCTGGACAGCATCGTAAAGGCGGGCCCTGTCCATCATCTATCCCCATCACAACCATAGCCAGTGTAGGCACTTTGCAGAACCTCCTCTTGCCCTGGCTGGTCCCCGCCAGCAGGGGAGCCTCTTCCGGCGCTCCCTTGTCTTTCTGCTCGGAAGCGCCCCCAGTCAGTGAACCTCCTCGTGAAGGTACTCTCACATCTTTGTCTCCGCCCCAAAACCAGCTGACCCTTCGTACTCGGTAGATATTTGGGCAATTAACGGGATGGATTTTTAGGATGGCTACTCGTATGTCTAATATATCGGGGAGGCCGATGCGATGAGATGAGTCCGTAGAACGTGGGTTCTATGGGTCCGAGTATTGATATGTTGTGGTGTGCGTTTTGGTAGTTCAGCAGGTCTTGCGGTCGTGGTCCTGCTGTGCCATGTGGAGGACTTCGCGTTCACGTCTCCGATAGCAATCGTCTGGGGCCAAGATAGGATTTGGTCTAGGTTAGTGTCGAGTATTGGGTGTCGGGGGACGTGGTCACAGGACACCACCGCAACCTCTCCATGATGTAGCCATTTCACCGCTGTCGCCACGGCCTCAGTATTTTGACACTGGAGCCACTGCAGCGGATAGTGGTCGATGCACTTCTTTACTATGAGTGCAACGCCACCCCCGTTGTGTTCTCTGCCTTGTCTGTAAATGTCATAGTCAGGGATGGAGATTCAGGAGGCCTTGCTGAGTTTGGCTTCCTGGATGGCCATCACGTCCATGTTTAGACGATTCAGGTGTTCACCAGTTCCAATTTACTGCCCCGCAACGGGGAATTCCACGTATCACCACCCTCAGCGTTTTTGCTTCGCTGAGGGTGAAAGTGTGGTACTCCTCGGTCCTTGTCTATCAATGTTTTTGTCAAATGTTGGTTGTTCTTTAGGGGTGTTGGGATATATAGCTAAGTCGTCTTTTGTCAGTCTCGCCTTGTTGTAGTTAATGTTTTGTGTCGTCAGTAGTTTTTGTATTTGTGTCTAGCGTTCCTGTTTTCGTAGGATTTACTGGGGGGACTTGGCGAACTTGGTGGGGTTGTCTGCTTGGTTTCGTTGTGTGCTCGTGGTCGGTTTAGGTTTACAGGTTGTACAGGCTGTGGAAAACATAGCCCTCCGCACGGCCACCGACGCGCCCTGGTACGTAAGAAACTCGGACATATTACGAGACTTACAATACACAAACGCTACACAGACAATAAGACAAAACGCGGAGAAACGGTTTGAGGTAGACGCTAGACATGACAATCCCCTCCTCAGGCAAGCCGTTGACTACGTACCCGACGTGACCGACAAACACAAAAGACCTAGACACCAACTTTTTGACCCTGGGTGACCACCCCAATGACCCCCCCCCTGCCCGCTAACCTTTTCTGTTTCAGAGACAGCCAGGATCAAGAAACGAAGACAACGACACACACACACATACACACACACACCCCCCCCCATACCCTCCTTACCTCTCCACTCCCGCGCTAGCCTAACGGCCACTTTAGCAAAGCGCATCCCAGGCTGCATAGCCAACCATAAACATGACACCAACCCCGGGGTTTACACAGACGAGCCGGCGAATCAAGAAGAGCGCCAGAAGAAAAGCCGGCGGGGCCCAGCCAGGACAAAAGGAGGTCCCACAAAGCACCTACACCGGCCGCTTTTGTCCAGGCCTACACGAGATGAGGCAGGATAAAGAGGGATAATCCCCCTCGATCCCAAATCATTGAGGCCAATTTCTAGTCATGGAATATTGGCGCGGTTTAGGTGTTTGGGGGCGTGTGTTGTGTTTTGTTTTGTTTAGTCGGATTTCTTGTGTCTGGGGGCTTCGTCCTCACTAGAGGACTCTGTCGTGTCTCTTTTTTGCGTTTGTTCGTGCGTGATAGGGCAGGTAGGGCCGGTAGGGGTGCAGGAATGTGTGTTTTGGGTGTTTTGTCATGTGTTTGTCTGTAAATTAGGTTGTCAAGTTTTTTGTGTAGTTGTATTGTGTTTTCCTCTGATTATTTTAGTACTTTTTGCATATCGGCAAATTGTTTTTTCAGTGTCTGAATTAGTGGGCTTTGTCATTTTGTTCAGTTAGTTTGCGTATTTGTCTTCTCAGTGTTTTGTTTTCATGCTTTTGTTGTATTTTATCGCCTAGGTCGACATTTGTCGTGCGTTGGAAGATGCCCTTCAGGATGCCCTTGAGGTTGTCCTCTCGCTGGGTATGTCGTTATGTGTGTGTGTGTGTGCGTGCGTGCGTGCGTGCGGTTGAAGTACCACCTTGATAAGCGTTCGCTTATCCTTAAACTGAGGGTGTTTCCAACTCTGAGTAGGGGATAGAGCCTAGCCCAGGTGGTCTTCGCTCGCGCCACCGTCTCCACGATGTGCGGTTTCCACGTGAGACGCTGGTCCATCGTCACGCCCAGGTATCGTGTTTGTCGATTCCAGGAGATGGGTTCCTGGGATAGTGTCAGTCTGTCGAGGTTTTGTGGGATTTTTCGTTTGGTAAAAAGGATAGCCGAACTTTTGTTGGGATTAATTTTGACTTTCCACCTGTTGCACCAGGTTTCAAGTTGGTCTAAGGAGTTTTGGAGGAGGGAGACGGAATATCTAGGATCTACGGATTGGGATGTGATTGTCAGGTCGTCGGCGTATAAGTATATGTTGGTGTTGGGGGGATGTGGGATGTCGGAGTTGTAAATGGTGTATAGGTGTGGGGACAGGACGGTGCCCTGGGGGACACCGGCCTCCATGGGACGGGTGGTGGAAAGGGAATCTTGGATTTGGATGCGGAATTTTCGGTGGTGTAGGTAGGATTTTATGAGTTTGGTAAAGGATATGGGATATTGGTTGGTGAGCATTTTCATCAGTAGGCCTTCATGCCAAACCGTATCGAAGGCCTTTGCGACGTCCAGGAAGACAGCACCAGTGTACTGTCCCCTGTTGAAGGCCGCCGTGATGTGCTCGGTAAGGCGAAGGATTTGGAGTTCAGTGGAGTGATTGGGTCGGAAGGCGAACTGCTCGTCTGGAATGACTTGCAGTTCTTGGGAGTGGGTTCTTAGACGGGTTAGGATAATTTTTTCTACCACTTTGCTCATAGCCGGGAGCAGGCTAATGGGCCGGTAGTTGGATGGGATGGTGTGATCTTTGTTGGGTTTTGGGATAAGGATTATGTTTGCTGTTTTCCAGCGGGTAGGGAAGTGTCTTAGTCTGAGTGTCGCGTTTGTTATGTTTAGTAGAGCCATGAGGCCCTTGTGTGGTAGTCGTTTAAGTGTCGTGTTATGTATATTGTCGGGTCCGGGGGCTTTTCTGTTTTTAAGTCTGCGTAATATCAGTCTTAGTTCGTCAGGAGTTACGGGGGGATAATGTCATTGTCTGGGTCTCTGCCGACGCGTCGGGCCGCGCGCTCAGCCACTATCTCGAATTCCTCGTCTTCGTCGGGCAGCTGAGATAGTCTACACTGCAATTCCAAGCTGTCGGCGAAAGCCTCGGCCTTTTCCTGGTTTGTGTAAACCACCCCCCTGCTGCCGTGGACTGGAGGAATCTTACGGCGAGCGGTCTGTCGCAGGGCCCTCTGCGTTTTCCAGAGGCTGTTGTCTTGTGGATCCAGCGACTCCTGGTGCCTAGCCCATTTGTCCTGGGCCAGTTCGCCCAGAGCCGCCTTCACCCGTCTGTTAAGTACGTTTAAGTCATGTCTGTGTCGGGGGAGGCGGGTGTGTGTCGCACGTCGTCTGTCGCGTATTAACTTTTTATGTCATCGGGGAGGGTGCCCCGGGGGTTTGTCAGTCGGGGGACAATGGTCTCCGTCGTAGTCTGAGTCAGGGCGTTTTTAATGTCAGTCTCAAGGGAGAGGATTGCCGCCTCCAGATCATGGGTGGTTTCGATGACTGGGAGCGCGATGTTTCCTTGCATTACTGCTCGGAAGCGCTCCCAGTCAGTAACCCTCCTCGTGAAGGTGCCTTCATATCTCTGCCTTCGCCCCAGATCCAGAAATATTGGATTGTGGGCGGAAGACCCTTCGTATTGGGTGGATATTTGGGCATTTAACGGTATAGATTTTAAGAGGGCAATGTCGATGACGTCGGGGCGTCCTACGGGTCTGTAATGTGTCGGTTCTGTCGGTTCGAGTATCGTCAAGTCGTCCTGTCTGTCTTGGTAATTTAGCAGGACGCGACCTCTTGTGGTCGTCGTCCCGCTGTGCCATATGGGGGACTTCGCGTTGAAGTCCCCGATGGCAATTGTCTGGGGCCAGGAAAGGATTTTGTCTAAGTCATTGTCAAGTAGTGGTAGTCTGGGTGGGTGGTAACAGGACACCACCGCAACATCTCCATGCCGTAGCAATCTCACCGCTATCCCACGGCCTCTGTGTTTTGAGTTTGGAGCCGTTGCAGCGGGTAGGGGTCGATGCACTTCCTTACTATGAGTGCAACACCACCCCCGTTACGGTTTCTGTCATAGTCAAGGATGTGTGGTACTCCTCGCCTTTGTCTGTCAGTGTCTTTGTCAATAGTCTATGATCTTTAGGTGTGTTTGGGTATATGGCTATACCGTCTTTAGTGAATTTGGCTTTTGTGTAGTTAATGTTAAGTGTTGTGAGTATTTTTTGTACTTGCGTCCACCGTTCTTGCTTTCGCAAGATTACCGGGGGGACTTGTTTGGTTTTGTCTGTCTGTTTTTGTGTTTTGTGGGGTGTTTTGTAGGGCACTTGTGGAGGGTTTAGGTGTCTGGGGGCGCGTGTTTGTTGTTTGTGGTCGTGTTTTGTTTGTTTTGTCTAATTTTTTATGTCTGGGGGCTTCGTCCTCGCTAGAGGATTCCGCCGTGTGTTTTTTTGCGTTTTTCTGCGTATGTGTGTGGGGTGTGTGTGTGTGTGTGTGTGCCTGTCTGGGGTATATTGTCTGTCATTTGTTTGTTGATGAGTTTGTCGAGTTTTTGATGTAATTTAGTGGTGTTTTTGTCCGAAAGTTTAATTGTTTTTTGCAAATCGACGATTTGCTGTGTCATGGTTAGTATTTGTTGGTATTGTCGGGTGTTTTGTTCTGTGAGTTCGTGTATTTGTTGTTTTAGCGTCTCGTTTTCATGTTTTTGTGATAATAGCTGTTCGTATGAATCTGTTTTAGTGATCATGTTTTTTTGGTGAAGCGAAGACTCTTGAAGAGGGTCTTTCGCTGTCTGTATCGTCCATGTATATGTGTATGTTCTCCTCGTTTTCGGTGTCCGACATTTTGTGCGTGTGTGTGTGAGGGTGTGTACGTGTTAGTCGTGTGGGGATGCCCCCTTACGGGGGCGTACGTGTCTTTTGGTGTATTTGTCTGTCTGGTATATTGTTTGTCGGGGGTCGCAATTTTAAAGAAATGTATTCTGAAATATAATAATAACTGATAAATAAGTAAAAGTGGGACTTGCCTGGTCATAACCCCGGCACAGGTACCTGCAACAAAGATGCCGACGGCCTCTATGCTTAAGCCAGGGATTAGGTCGGTGATGAAGAGGAAATCTTCTTTCCAGGTAGCCTTAATAAAGGCAGGTAGATCTTGCTCCTTGCACTGCACTTCACTTTACAAACACGTCTGCTCAGCTCGGCTGCTCGCTCGGTTTCTGAGTCATCAAATAAATCCACTTTTAATGTTAATGGCGAGGAAATTATTCCCATTTTTGACGTTCCTCATAACAATAACAATATATTATATAACAATAATATTAAATTTTCACATAATAAAACAGCAAAATTCAGCCACGTAGTAAATTGTTATGAAATTGATAAATCTAGACGCTTCCAAGGTTTACGAAAGATACATGACCATTATTTCGAATTAAATCGTAGTAATGTTAAAATGAAAGTAAAAATTCCAGCACAAATATTGTGCATCTGTAGCTCATGAAGCTGAGACAATGGTGAGTAATCTCACTACTGGCATACCTGCTGAGGCTATTCATACAGCAGACTTTGCGAATGATATTAATGATCTTTTTAATAGTTTAAATTCTCGTATCATTCAGCTAAATAATTGCAGTTTTTTAAAGCCATCTATTACTAAGAAATCAGCACATATTACATTTTGGAATGATATGTTGGAAGAAATTCAGTCTTGGCAATTTCAGTCTCATAGAGACAACAAAGTAAAAAATGTACATCCCGTAAAGTGTTAAAACATAATTAAAGTGTTTCAGAAGTAATGGGTCATGGAACAGCTGTTAATGGTTCACGTTAATTTTAATTGTTAACTTCAACTATTAGTAGCTGTTTTGTGATCTATTATGAAATACTTTTTATTCTGTGTATTTTATTACATTAAAATTTACCGCCATTATGATGCAGCGACATCTATTAGATAGTAGAATTAGAGGTTACTTCCCATACAGTTTCTTTAATTATTTTATGGTCTGCGTGTGTCGTTTCACTACACATCAGCTACAGATGGCGTACTCTGCCGCTGCTGCCGGCAGAAGACACAGAAAAAACCCTCTTAATTAGTTACTCTTATGTGTTTTTCTAGTCATGTCAGCGTATGTGAGTCCCGAGGTTGTGTTTGGGGTGGGTAGGAGGGGCTGTCTGTGTGTTTGTGTAGTGTTTTGTGTCGTGTGTGTGTTTGTGTTTTTGTGTTTTTAGCTTTGGGGTACTGAGGGCACCCCATATAGCTGGCGGGGTGTGGCCCAGCGCAATTTGAACACCTGGCGGGCGTGTCTTTGGTCTTTTTGCAGACGTGCGTGCTGTGGCTTTCGCCACATTTTACGCACTTTGGCTCAGCTGTGCACCGAGTCTGGCCGTGGCCGAACCGCTGGCACCGGTGGCACTGTGTGGCAACCCGCTGCTTTCGCTGCAGCTCTACTCGAACCACGAGCGAGCAGCAGCGAGTTACCTTCAGTATGTCCTCCTGGTCCTGTGGGACCTGAACTAGGACCAGGGGCATTTCCTGTTTATTTTGTCGGCTGGCCATGCGGTGCACTATTGCGCCGGGGAACACTTGTCGTGCGAGGTCGAGTTGGACCTCATTTGGCGAAACACCCACAGGTATTCCGCGTAGCACCACCCTCAGCGTTTTTTCTTCGCTGAGGGTGAAGGTGTTGTAACGTCAAAATTTTGATCATAGTATAATTTTGAATAATTATAGAGTAAATCGCTCAAAAATCGGACAACTTCTGGTAATATACAACCAAATATACATAAAATTCACATTTCTTTCCTTTGGAGATATTTAAATAAATTTGAGTAGTTTTATTATGTTTAAATGTTACTCAGTCTATAATTATTATTATTTAAAGTTAAGCAGTTAAAATTAAATAGGTAATCCCATTTGTTAAAAATTTATTTATCTTTTGTTATTTCTGTTAAGAATTATTGGCGTAGTCTCGAATATTCATAGAACAGTGTTTTTGCGGAAATTCAAAACAAAAACCGTTCGTATCGATATACTTATCATTCTTTGAAAGAGAGTTTGCTATTAAAGTCAGGTCAGAGCGAACAGCCGAGCTGAGCGGACGTGTTTGTTTGTGAGGTGAAGTGATTGCAACGAGCAAAATCTACCTGCCTTTATTAAGGCTACCTGGAAAGAATCCCTTTCTTTCCTTTTAATCACCGACCTAATCCCCGGCTTAAGCATAGATGCCGTCGGCATCTTTACAGGTACCTGTGCCGGGGTTATGCCCAGGTAAATTTTTACTTATTTTTCAGTTATTTGCATTACTTTAGAATACATTTCTTTAAAATTGCGACCCCCGGCAAACAATATACCAGACAGACAAATACACCAAAAGACACGTACGCCCCCGT
>NW_019420652.1:51041-56597 GCF_000390285.2 Anoplophora glabripennis
ACAAAAGCCAAATTGACTAAAGACGGTATAGCCATATACCCAAACACACCTAAAGACCACAGACTATTGACAAAGACACTGACAGACAAAGGCGAGGAGTACCACACCTTCACCCTCAGCGAAGAAAAAACGCTGAGGGTGGTGATACGCGGAATACCTGCGGGTGTTTCGCCAAGTGAGGTCCAACTCGACCTCGCACGACAAGGGTTCCCCGGCGCAATAGTGCACCGCATGGCGAGCCGTCAAAATAAACAGGAAATGCCCCTGGTCCTAGTTCAGGCCCCACAGGACCAGGAGGACATCCTGAAAGTAACCCGCTGCTGCTCGCTCGTGGTCCGAGTAGAGCTGCAGCGAAAGCAGCGGGTTGCCACACAGTGCCACCGGTGCCAGCGGTTCGGCCACGGCCAGACCCGAACACTTTTGCAAGGTTCGGATTACCGAAAGTTATAGTATCAGATAATGCTCGAAGTTTTACCAGCGCAAGTTTTAAATTTTTTTTAGAAAAATATGGAATTGAACATATTACTAGTTCACCATATTTTCCTCAGTCGAACGGAGCGGCTGAAAATGCTGTAAAAAATATAAAAAATTATTTAAAAAATTTTTTAGGTCACAATAAAACGTATGTAAATACAGCACTCTGTAAATTTTTATTTGATTATCGTAATACTAAACATAGTACTACGGGGGTTTCTCCATCAATGCTAATGTTTGGAGGTGAATTACGTACTCGTTTTAGTAGTTTAAACCTGAAATCAACCTAGAAGTTCAGAATAAAGTTTTGTCGGAACAAAATAAACAAAAAGAATATTTTGGAGGAAGATATCGATATTTTAATTTAGGAGATAAAGTTATGGTTAAAGATTATAGGGTAATGAATAAAGTAACATGGATACCTGGTATAGTAGAAAAATGCATTGGAAAATGTACTTATGTAATTAGAATACCGGATTTAAATGTTACCTGGAAGCGGCATACAAATCAGATTTTTAAAACAAATGTTCGAAGTGGCTTAAAAGAACCAAGTCCTTCGAATGAAAATGATCAAGTGAATATTTCTGAAAGTATCGACCACCAATTAAATAATAATAACGATGTTCAAATTCCTTCCACTAGTGAAATATAAAACCGCCTGATCGTTTATGTTATTAAGTTAAGTTATGTAATGTACCATGTACCTATGTATGTATTTGTATATAAAATAAGTTACATAAAGTATTTAGGTAATAGGTATGACAGACCATTTTTTTATTCTTTTTTTTTTGGTGGCGGAGAATGTTATATATGCAAGAATAATGCACCTAGCATGGTTTGAATGCTTTTAGTTAGAATCATAGCGATGAATTCTTGTCCGTTTATTTGTCGGGTATTTTATATCTTCTATCTGTGATAAGAGCGCCGTGCCGAATTGATCTAATACACTTGTTCTTTGTATACAAAAGAAAGAAGATTGTTATTGTGGGCAAATAAAGTAATAGTAAAAATATTCCGACCTGTTTCCTTGATTTACCCGAAAATCTTACAATTATGTACCCAAGAAAAATGCTACTATGGAAACGTTTAAGTTTAATAACTGTGTACAGAAACCTGAACAGAATATTGAATCGTTTGTTACTGAATTGAAAACACAAGCAGCATTCTGTGACTTCCATTGTACTAATGAAACATGTAAGAAGTCCTATGCCAAAAGAATGATCCGTGACCGTCTCATTTTGGGAATTACAGACAAAATAATACAACAAAGGTTGATAAGAGAAACTGATAAGCATATTAATGAAATTATGAATTATTGTAAATCTATAGAATACAGCAGAGAACAGATTAAACTCTTAAAGCCTGGTGAAATAGAAACTCGAACTGTAGAAGATGTAGAAACAATAAATCAGGAAATATGAATGATTTTGTAAATTCTGAAGAAAATCCCAAGAATAGTAATGGAGGCATGCAACGAAACAGTTCCAGGTATAACCGAGAAACTAGAATGCCAAATCAAGAAAGCACAAGTCAGAGTAACCAAGAAAATAGGAAGAAAGAAGTTCAAGTCAAAGAAGTAAGAATTAATGATGAAACCGAGTTTTGTCCTTCAATCATTATTGACACAATAGAAGCTATGAACATCGCAAGAAGTTGGTACCAGAAGTTGCAAGTCTTTCATAAATTTTAAATTGGATACGGGTGCTGAATCAAGTATATTACCTATTAAGTATATGCATAAATTTAGTGAAAATAGCTACAAAATTGATCCTACATCAGTTACGATAGTATCATATGGAAATTTCAAATCAAAACCTCTAGGTCAAGTAAATCTAAACTGTAATTATAAAAATAGGTGGTGTAGAATTGATTTTGTTGTTGTTGATTTTGTGCCTGAACCAATTTTGGGATTGCATGATTGTTTAAAATTTGATCTGATCAGACGAATTGATAATGTTATTCCAGAAAATATGATACAGAATTTGCCAAAATACAAAAATGATTTACCAGTAGAAAATAAGACTGATATTTTTCAAGGTTTAGGTTGTATTCCGGGAGAAATTAATATTAAATTAAGAGAAAATGCTATTCCTGTTATACAGTATGAAAGAAAAGTTCCTTTATCATTGCATGATAGACTTAAAGATGTTTTAGATGATTTAGAAAAACCATAGCAATGTTTAGGAAAAATGATAAATGGGAAATAGGGAAAATAATGAGGAAATGCAATAATAGGTCATATTACATTAAATATGTTCATGGTAATGAATTCAGAAGAAATAGGAAATTTATTAATAAGACGAATGTAGATGTTAATATTGATAATGATATATTATATGATTTTGATATGTTATATGCTACCAATAACTGTAATGCTACTGTTATACCGAATAACGACTTAAATAATTCTAATGTAAACCTTAGTGATAGTATTGTTAATTCAAATGTATCTAATAGTTCTATTAATAGTGATAATGATTTATTTCAGAGTGATAGTGATTTATCTGTGTATTTAAATAAGAAGTAACTACTGTAAGTGGTCGACGACGTAAAATACCTGAATATCTGAAAGATTATATAGTAAAGTTCATTAGTAGATTGTAAAAAAAAAAAGAAAAAGAGTGTTATATATGTTTGTTTCATATAACGAGCGTTCAAATAAAAACGTGGTCGAAGTTGGCTCTGACACATTGGACGTAGGGAGTAGCTTATAGCGACCAACTTAACCTCATTTCTTAACGAGCTGTATAGCAGCTGTCAGTTTCAATAACGTTAATGACTATATAACTTTATTTTAAAGAATAATTGTGATAACAATAACAAACAATTAAAGGAGAACAAACGCAAATCTTTTTTTAACACTGTGTGGCAGGTACCGACTGATACTCCCACCATTTGTGATAAAACACGTACAGAAGTTCTTGGCGCATTTTCCATTATTTGTTGGACATTTTCTTTTAATTCTTCAGTCCGCTTTTTAGGTCGGCCGCTTCGTTCTTTTCTTGTTACACTGCCCGTTTCACGAAAAACATTAACACAACGCTGAACTGCACTTTGAAAAATTTTGTACTCAACAACTCTGGGAAATTGATTTTGAAATTCTGTGAAACATTCCTCAATAGAATACTTCCATATTCCATCAATCTTACGTCCATTTCTAAAGTAGGACTCTATGATAAACACTTTTTGTCCTTGAGAAAACACAATTTTAAACGCTTTTTAAAACGAAAATATTCAAATTGATAGCGGCGATATAGCGCTTTGACAGATGACGTTTAAGTTCATTTGCTATACGCTACGCCCTACGTCCAAATTTTCAGAACCAACTTGACCACGTTTTTATTTGAACGCTCGTTAGTTATTTAAGTTGGTACTGAGCATCTGGCATGGTGTTCCATGACATGTCGTTGAGGGACAACATCATGATTCACTGGTCACATGTATCTCGGTACTCATCCATGTGATGTTACATGTAAAAACAATCTTAATACATCGAGTTAATAAATAAATATATATAGTAACAAAAGCAGCTTGTTTAATATATCTAGAAGAACATAACATTTTCAACATCTATGTAAATTATACAAGCTATTATATGTATATAGCTCACTACCAAGCCACCCTCCAACCACGTAAGTCAATATTTGTTGTTTTCCGCGATCGACTAGACCTTAACAGTGGTGTAAATCTCGATTTTAGGGCTTTTTAGCACATGGTGCATATTCTGGTGTATTGTGCATCCTTTCTACCTGTCATGTCTACAGCCAATAGTTGCGGCAGAAAGGTGAATACTGGCTGATTGGCTTACAAATCGTACGACTCGGAAATTGTGGAAAATTGGGAGCTGTTGCAGTATATCGGCTGTCCCATCAAACTGCTCCGCCATTTTGCTGTACCCCGACGTTGAATATCCACAGATAAGCTGTAGTTTTAGTTATCTTTTTTCTCTTTAATTATATTGGATTTATTATCCCAACTTTTCTAAATCTATACCTATATAAATACGTTTTATTTTTAGCCTGATGAGTGATAATTCATACCAATGAAGACATTTATCGTAATATTGTCTTGATACACGTCTATTATCGTTTCTTATACTTATATATGTGTGTATGAACATATAGTTTTGTCTTGTATGTTTTTTTACAACTGTTTTTTATATAAATTAGAAAAATTATTATCACCTATTTATAAAATTCATAATTATCTTTTTATTGTCACCACCCGTGATCAGGAGCGGTTAAGTTTATACTTATAAATTATTGTTATTTGGTTGAATCTTCACACAAGTATATTTGTCGTTTCTATAATTTTCATTTCTGAAACTAAGATCCAAGTCTGATGCTACAGACGTGTTATTAAATTTATATTTTTGAATATTTTAATAGTTGTGTTTTTTCCCGGTTTTGGCATAAGCGTCCGAGTAAGTTTTTAAACTTAAAGTTTTGTAACCGGATTTTGAGTGACTTGAGAAACGTGGGTATTTGATAGGTTACTGGCGCCCTGAACTTTACAGTTCTAAATACCGCACGACCAGCTCCGACTGTGTGCTAGCCGACGTTTCTGCCACAACGTCTTCAGGACGCGACTCCAACGGAAAGGTGGCAGTGTGGTACTCCTCGTGCTTGTCTGTCAGTGTCTTTATCAATAATCTGTGGTCTTTAGGTGTGTTTGGGTATATGGCTATACCGTCTTTAGTCAGTTTGGCTTTTGTGTAGTTAATGTTAAGTGTCGTGAGTAGTTTTTGTACTTGCGTCCACCGTTCTTGATTTCGCAAGATTACCGGGGGGACTTGTTTGGTTTTGTCTGTCTGTTTTTGTGAGCTTTCTGGGGTGTTTTGTAGGGCGCTTGTGGAGGGTTTGGGTGTCGGGGGCGCGTGTTTGGTGTTTGTGGTCGTGTTTTGTTTGTTTGGTGTGATTTTTTTATGTCTGGGGGCTTCGTCCTCGCTAGAGGAATGCGCCGTGTGTTTGTTGCGTTTCTATGTGCGTGCGTGTGTGTGTGTGTGTGTGTGTGTGTGTGTGCGTGCGTGCGTGCGTGCGTGCGTGCGCGCGTGCGTGCGTGTGTGCGTGCGGGCGTGCGTGT
>NW_019420652.1:57436-63559 GCF_000390285.2 Anoplophora glabripennis
ATATCCACAGATCAAGAAAAGACATAGATACATAATTTATACCTATGTGGCTTGAAGCCAAAATAGTTCATGGGAGGGGTGAGGAAGTTGTGTTTACATTCCCTCATAGGCAGTAGCGTATCATTTTATAGGGGCTGATTGCAACTAAAATAACATGTTTAATAGTTGTAATTGTAAATTTTATTTTCCGCAGATAACTAGTAATACGGAAAAATATGGTGCCATTAATAGGTACGGTAAGAAAGCCCGTTTTATTTCTTAAGGTATCTATGAGATTATTTAACTTTTCTTATTACTTATGAACTTCATAGTCCCCTACATTTACTTCTTCCTGGAATACGGTGGAGATGATCTACTGACACAATTTTATTCTCATTTATATGTATACAAAAGGAAGATTCATTTCATCATACTCTTAAGCTGTTAATAAATATCATTTTCACGAGATTTTAACAAAACAAAGTAATTAAATTCCATTTGGGTAGGTATACACCCTAGTTTTAATTTTAATAGCTGTATGACACGGTGTAAAATTTGGCATCAACTCTTACATACAATTTATAAAATTTGTATATAGAAAACAAAAATATTGACCATATTTTAAAATTATAATTCATTTCATAGAGTCGGTCCATTAACCCTTCCTATTACAAACACATATGTGTGAATTTATATAGAAAATAAAAATTAGAACAGTTTAAATATATATTTTATATAGAATTACGTGTAGATTTTTACATTGCGTGTTACGGCTATATTACTGGAGTCGAAGTTTGTCCCTAATAAAGCTGTTAATTGGTTTATTTTTTAGGTTGTCCCTATCGAATGAATGTTATGAATGAAAAAGGACAACCATATTACTCAAATAGAAATTTATTGATTACGAAATAAAATATTTTTTGTTAACTTATGCCTTGTCCTAAGAATATTATCTTGCATTTTATTACAAAAGTGATCAGAGCATACATAGGTATATTGTTTCTGTATATGGAATTCCTAAGCTTCTAAACCAGTGTCTTCTAATTAGAAGATTTTTCGGGAAATCTGTAACATAAAAAAATCGATTAAATTTTTTAAGCCTTTGTTTATCTGATTTACTAATGCTTTTTGGCACTTAAATTTTGTCAAAGTGAAATATTTAAATTTAACCCCAACAGCTTGTTTTATTGCTACGTCTATGATTATTGTTACTTATGGAACGATCGTTGATTTTCTTTCATTTGGTACATATTGCAAATATAGCACTTCTTCGGCATTGTTCAACACTTTTTTCACTGGAAAAAATCTTACTAACAAGCACGAAATCATTAAAAACGCAAAAACATTAGATTACACTATGAAACACAACAATGGCGAACTCAATTTTTCTGGCAAATGTCAAAATGTGAGCGTAAAAATGGCGCGAAACTTAAATGAACCAATCAGAACACGGGGAATAGTAAATATAAACGAATCATTTGAGATTCAAACAAATACCCTGAATTATTTATCTATGTCTTTTCTTGATCTGTGGCTCCATCCATAGTATACTGTCAAATCTATGGTATATCCATAGACCTAGTAAACTATGGACTGGCCCTAGAAAGAGAGATCAATCTCGCTGATGTATGCTAGGCAGATGAAGCAGCAGGCAAATACCGGTAAAACAAATAATGGTACACCGGTATACCGGTACAAAAAACCATAAACAAATCTTAGAATAGGAGTCATGTAAAAGATTTCTTAAATTTTTATGCGATTTAGTATCTGTAAAATGTTTGTGAAAATTAAATATGGTGTAATCGTGTTCAGCGATCAATTGCGTAAGAGGAGAAAAAATTAAATTTCATAGGTAGGAAAGAGGTTATGATGGTACCAACCATGTCTATACTTTTCGCATCTTTTTGAATGTAATGACCATGGTCTAGTTTGCCTGGTAATGACCAAGTAGAGTTGTCTTTGACGATAACTTATTAGATTATATTATTTTCTCCATCCTCAAAATAAGATGTCATTTTAACTTCAAAATTTTGCTCCCTTGTCACTTCGAATTATTTCTTAACATCAAACTGAATATAAATAAACAATTTCAACTGAATTGTGCTTATAATATGCTTTGGTAAAAATTACACAGCTCCAAAAAAAAATTAAAAAATGCTTCCAAACCCATCCTACCCTATGTTTTTAGGGTCGTTGATTCAATTCCGAGCGGGCAGCCGAGCAGAGCAGACGTATTTTGTGAAAGTGTAGTGCAAGGAACAAAATCTACCTGCCTTTATTAAGGCTGCCTGGAGAGAATCCCTTTCTTTCCTCTTAATCATCGACCTAATCCCCGGCTTAAGCATAGAGGCCGTCGGCATCTTTGTTACAGGTACCTGTGCCGGTGTTTTGCCCAGGTAAGTCCCACTTTTACTTATTTATCAGTTATTTGCATTACTTTAGAATACATTTCTTTAAAATTCCGACCCTCGACAAACAATATACCAGACAGACAAATACACCAAAAGACACGTACGCCCCCGTAAGGGGGCATCCCCACACGACTGACACGTACACACCCTCACACGCACACACGCACAAAATGTCGGACTCCGAAAACGAGGAGAACATATATAAATACATGGGATACATGGACGATACAGACAGCGAAAGATCCTCTTCAAGAGTCTCCGCTTCACCAAATAATAATAAATAACTAAAACAGATTTATATGAACAGCTACTAACACAAAAACATGAAAACGAGACGCTAAAACAACAAATACACGAACTCACAGAACAAAACACCCGACAATACCAACAAATACTAACCATGACACAGCAAATCGTCGATTTGCAAAAAACAATTAAACTCGGACGAAAAAACACCACTAAATTACACCAAAAACTCGACAAACTTATCGACNGCCACAACTGGTGTCTATAGAAGTTTTTCCTGATATTCGACTGGTACTTGCATTTGCCACATTTGTAATTTTGCGTCCCACTGTACTCTTCGTGCGTCATCTTGTGCACGCGTAACTCTTTCCTAATAGTCGACTGGTATTCGCAAATGTCGCATTTGTACGTTCGTGCCCCTTTGTTCGCTTCGTGTTTCGACTGGTGCCAACGGAAATAATTTGTGTTGTTCGACTGGTACTCGCACTTTCCGCAGACGTACACCTGCGTGTTTGTGCCTTCTCCGTGCAAGAACTGATGTCTATTGAAATATCTCTTTACATTCGACTGATACTCACATTTATCACACTTATAATGTGGCGTGTCTTCGTGCTTCAACTGGTGTCTACGGAAATAATCCCAGATCTTCGTTTGGTATTTACACTTGTCGCATGCGTACATTTGTGTACCCTCGTACTCCTCGTGCATCAGATTGTGTTTACGTAAAAGTTTACCGACGGTCGTTTGGTACTTGCACTTTTCACACTTGTATATCTGTGTGTTGGAGTGCTTTTTGTGGGTTCTCTTGTGTACAGTAAGTTGTGCCTTGTACATAGTCTTGTAAGAGCATTTTTTACATTTGAGTAATTGTACGTCGGGGCACGTGTGTGCGAACTGGTGCTTCCGAAATGTATTGTTATACTTAGTTTGGAAGCTGCACACTTGACAGCTGTAGACTTGCACTTCTGGAGGTTTCTTTCCTTTCAGTGTATGCGACTGCGCCTCTAAGGCGTCTTTCTGTTTTGGAACATCGCGTATTCGTGTGCGGGACTGATCGTTATCCATTAACGGACGAATTTCTAATTCCGACAGAGCTTCTTCACGTTCTAAGGGATCGAATTCCGTCTGAGCACGGATAACGCTCGTTTCTTCTACATTTTGCGTTCCGCTGTGGATTTTCTCCTTTAAATTACTGAAAAAATACAAAAACTGTACAACTAAACAACTAACAGACACAAGTTAAAGAAAAATAAGTGTGACGTAATTATGTAGCTCCCTAACAAAATATTCACAAAACTGAAAAGCGTAATAAATATATATACCTCCCTTGCTGTTTTTCCTCAAATTTTTTGTCAATGCCTCGAGACGTAACGGAGATTTCGTCACATTCATTATCTTTAACCTCCATTTCCATATATCCAATTTTTTCCTCTACCTCTAAACAGTGGCCTAGGAAACTATTATGTGCGTTGAGGGACTCAAAACAGCGTTTACATATAACGGGATCCTTAACGACGTTGATATTCTGCAAAATATTTTCCTTCAAAAGATACTTTCACTTATAAACAATTTACAAGCTTGTTAAGGTCATACGTACCATTTCGGGAACGAATTTGTGAATAGTTTCAACCTCTTCTTCACATATATCTATAAATGTATGTCCCACTAGCTCCATACATAAACTGCACACTTTTTGATCGACTAACAAATTTATGGATTGCTTACTTCCACTTTCCTTCATATAAATGTCTCGCAGGTTTAGTTGCAACTCCTCGCAATCGATGTAAGGGAAAATAGTATCATCGGTAGCCAAACAAATTGATTTAAACTCTGACGCTAACTTTATTTTTTCGCTGCAGGAGGTACACATTAGGTGTTTTTTCCTGTCGTCTAATATCTGTAAAGGGTAAAATCTTATTTATTAATGAGACGAATGTGATACCTTCTATCTTACCAGTCTTGGCGAGAGAACATTTAGTATGTCTTTGGTAAAATCACCTATTATTTCACATTTTTCGTCTGTCTTAAGGCAGAGCCTACAAGAGTATTCGTCGAATGTCATTATTGAGAAATTTTTTCAAATATTCAATACGCAATTTATAAAAAACGCTGACAGCGTCTATAACAAGCGAGTTTGTAACCTAAAATGCCATTTTACTACTCTGCTTCTTCTTCTTGATAAAGAATATTATCACGTAACTTACCGCGCCATTATTCCATGGCTAGAAATTGGCCTCAATGATTTGGGATCGAGGGGGATTATCCCTCTTTATCCTGCCTCATCTCTTGTAGGCCTGGACAGCCTTCGTAGGTGGGCCCCATCCGTCGTCTACCCCGACCGCAAATGCGGCCGGTGTAGGCGCTTTGTGGGACCTCCTTTTGTCCTGGCTGGGCCCCGCCGGCTAGGGCCCTTTCTTCTGGCGCTCTTCTTGCTTCGCCGGCTCGTCTGTGTAAACCCCGGGGGTAGTGTCATGTTTATGTGTGGTATGGTGGGTAGGGTAGTGCGGCTATGCAGCCTGGGATGCGCTTTGCTAAGGTGGCCCTTAGGCTAGCGCGGAAAGGGAGAGGTAAGGAGGGTATGGGGGTGTGTGTATGTGTGTGTCGTTGTCTTCGTTTCTTGATCCTGGCGGTCTCTGAAACAGAAAAGGTTAGCGGGCAGGGGGGGGGTCATTGGGGTGGTCACCCAGGGTCAAAAAGTTGGTGTCTAGGTCTTTTGTGTTTGTCGGTCACGTCGGGTACGTAGTCAACGGCTTGCCTGAGGAGGGGATTGTCATGTCTAGCGGCTACGTCAAACCGTTTCTCCGCGTTTTGTCTTATTGTCTGTGTAGCGTTTGTGTATTGTAAGTCTCGTAATATGTCAGTGTTTCTTACGTACCAGGGCGCGTCGGTGGCCGTGCGGAGGGCTATGTTTTCCACAGCCTGTAATGACTTTAAGTGGCTTTTTGCCGCGTGACCCCACGCCGTGGAGGCGTAGGTTAGCTGCGGTTGAAGTACCACCTTGATAAGCGTTCGCTTATTCCTTAAACTGAGGGTGTTTCCACCTTTGAGTAAGGGATAGAGCCTAGCCCTGGTGGTCTTCGCTTGCGCCACCGTCTCCACGATGTGCGGTTTCCACGTGAGACGCTGAGAGAGATGGGTTCCTGGGATAGTGTCAGTCTGTCGAGGTTTTGTATGATTTTTCGTTTGCTAAAAAGGATGGCCGAACTTTTTTGGGATTAATTTTGACTTTCCACCTGTTGCACCAGGTTTCAAGTTGGTCTAAGGAGTTTTGGAGGAGGGAGACGGAATATCTAGGATATACGGATTGGGATGAGATTGTCAGATCGTCGGCGTATAAGTATATGTTGGTGTTGGGGGGATGTGGGATGTCGGAGTTGTAAATGGTGTATAGGTGTGGGGACAGGACGGTGCCCTGGGGGACACCGGCCTCCATGGGACGGGTGGTGGAAAGGGAATCTTGGATTTGGATGCGGAATTTTCGGTGGTG
>NW_019420652.1:65583-66290 GCF_000390285.2 Anoplophora glabripennis
GTGTGGGGACAGGACGGTGCCCTGGGGGACACCGGCCTCCATGGGACGGGTGGTGGAAAGGGAATCTTGGATTTGGATGCGGAATTTTCGGTGGTGTAGGTAGGATTTTATGAGTTTGGTAAAGGATATGGGATATTGGTTGGTGAGCATTTTCATCAGTAGGCCTTCATGCCAAACCGTATCGAAGGCCTTTGCGACGTCCAGGAAGACAGCACCAGTGTACTGTCCCCTGTTGAAGGCCGCCGTGATGTGCTCGGTAAGGCGAAGGATTTGGAGTTCAGTGGAGTGATTGGGTCGGAAGGCGAACTGCTCGTCTGGAATGACTTGCAGTTCTTGGGAGTGGGTTCTTAGACGGGTTAGGATAATTTTTTCTACCACTTTGCTCATAGCCGGGAGCAGGCTAATGGCACTGCAGCAAGCGGGCCAACTAGTGTCAGCTGAGGGCTTTATTAACTCTGGGTGTGTTAATAATTATTTTTTTATAAATATTTTATTACGTAACTTTAGCGACGCCACAATGTTTAGTAGGGCCATGAGGCCCTTGTGTGGTAGTCGTTTAAGTGTCGTATTATGTATATTGTCGGGTCCGGGGGCTTTTCCGTTTTTAAGTCTACGTATTGTCAGTCTTAGTTCGTCAGGAGTTGCGGGGGGGATTATGTCATTGTCTGGCTCTCTGTCGACGCGTCGGGCCGCGCGCTCAGCCACTA
>NW_019420652.1:69277-75915 GCF_000390285.2 Anoplophora glabripennis
TGTCTTTTGGTGTATTTGTCTGTCTGGTATATTGTTTGTCGGGGGTCGCAATTTTAAAGAAATGTATTCTAAAGTAATGAAAATAACTGATAAATAAGTAAAAACTTACCTGGGCATAACCCCGGCACAGGTACCTGTAACAAAGATGCCGACGGCCTCTATGCTTAAGCCGGGGATTAGGTCGGTGATTAAGAGGAAAGAAAGCACAAAACACTTGTGCTCTGCTCGGCTGCCCGCTCGGAACTGAGCGAAAGCAGCGGATTGCCACACAGTGCCACCGGTGCCAGCGGTTCGGCCACGGCCAGACCCGGTGCACAGCCGAGCCAAAGTGTGTAAATTGTGGAGAAAACCACAGCACGCACGTCTACAAAAAGCCAACGACACGCCCGCCTGGTGAGCAAATTGCGCCGGGCCACACCCCGCCCGCTATATGGGGTGCCCTCAGTACCCCAAAGCTAAAAACACAAACACACAAAACACAGACACACACACGACACAAAACACTACACAAACACACAGACAGCCCCTCCTACCCACCCCAAACACAACCCCAGGACGCACATACGCTGACATGACCAGAAAAACACAAAACACACAAAAACAAAAACACAACACCTCACCACACGCACACACAGACACGACACCCTCCCAACCGGGCGCGGCGGCCCTGATTGACGCAACAAAGCGTCTTCAGGACTTCTGCGTCCAGCTGACGACCATGGTGTCGAATATGCAAAAATTATTCGACTTCTAATGGCTCGTCGGCCCTCCCAACCCTCCTCGCTGAGAATTTCGTCCTGGAACCTTGACGGGTTCCGGGCCAAAAAAACGGAACTCGTGGACATCTTGAACCGTCTAAACATAGACGTTATGGCTGTCCAGGAGACCTACCTCAGCGAGGCATCCCGTACCTCCATCCCTGACTATGACATATACAGACATGACAGAAACCGTAACGGGGGTGGTGTTGCACTCATAGTAAAGAAGTGCATCGACCACTATCCGCTGCAGCGGCTCCAAACTCAAAACACAGAGGCCGTGGCGATAGCGGTGAGATCGCTACGGCATGGAGACGTTGCGGTGGTGTCCTGTTACCACCCACCCAGACTACCACTACTTGACAATGACTTAGACAAAATCCTTTCCTGGCCCCAGACAATTGCCATCGGGGACTTCAACGCGAAGTCCCCCATATGGCACAGCGGGACGACGACCACAAGAGGTCGCGTCCTGCTGAATTACCAAGACAGACACGACGACTTGACTATACTCGGACCGACAGAACCGACACATTACGGACCCGTAGGACGCCCCGACGTTATCGACATTGCCCTCTTAAAATCTATACCGTTAAATGCCCAAATATCCACCCAATACGAAGGGTCTTCCGCCCACAATCCAATATTTCTGGATCTGGGGCGAAGACAGAGATATGAAGGCACCTTCACGAGGAGGTTCACTGACTGGGAGCGTTTCCGAACAGTAATGCAAGGAAACATGGCGCTCCCAGTCATCGAAACCACCCATGATCTGGAGGCGGCAATCCTCTCCCTTGAGACTGACATTAAAAACGCCCTGACTCAGACTACGACGGAGACTATTGTCCCCCGACTGACAAACCCCCGGGGCACCCTCCCCGATGACATAAAAAACTTAATACGTGACAGACGACGTGCGAAACGGCTTGCCACCCGCACCCGCCTCCCCCGACACAGACATGACTTAAACGTACTTAACAGACGGGTGAAGGCGGCTCTGGATGAACTGGCCCAGGATAACTGGGCTAGGCACCTGGAGTCGCTGGATCCACAAGACAACAGCCTCTGGAAAACGCAGAGGGCCCTGCGACAGACCGCTCGCCGTAAAATTCCTCCAATCCACGGTAGTGTGGGGGTGGTTTACACGAACCAGGAAAAGGCCGAGGCTTTCGCCGATAGCCTGGAACTGCAGTGTAGACTGCCTCAGCTGCCCGACGAAGACGAGGAATTCGAGATAGTGGCTGAGCGCGCGGCCCGACGCGTCGACAGAGAGCCAGACAATGACATAATCCCCCCCGCAACACCTGACGAACTAAGACTGACAATACGCAGACTTAAAAACAGAAAAGCCCCCGGACCCGACAATATACATAACACGACACTTAAACGACTACCACACAAGGGCCTCATGGCCCTACTAAACATAACAAACGCGACACTCAGACTAAGACACTTCCCTACCCGCTGGAAAACAGCAAACATAATCCTTATCCCAAAACCCAACAAAGATCACACCATCCCATCCAACTACCGGCCCATTAG
This sequence comes from Anoplophora glabripennis, assembly GCF_000390285.2. Lineage (NCBI taxonomy): Eukaryota > Metazoa > Arthropoda > Insecta > Coleoptera > Cerambycidae > Anoplophora > Anoplophora glabripennis. The sequence goes on from NW_019420652.1 coordinate 71,578, forward strand.
CCTGCTCCCGGCTATGAGCAAAGTGGTAGAAAAAATTATCCTAACCCGTCTAAGAACCCACTCCCAAGAACTGCAAGTCATTCCAGACGAGCAGTTCGCCTTCCGACCCAATCACTCCACTGAACTCCAAATCCTTCGCCTTACCGAGCACATCACGGCGGCCTTCAACAGGGGACAGTACACTGGTGCTGTCTTCCTGGACGTCGCAAAGGCCTTCGATACGGTTTGGCATGAAGGCCTACTGATGAAAATGCTCACCAACCAATATCCCATATCCTTTACCAAACTCATAAAATCCTACCTACACCACCGAAAATTCCGCATCCAAATCCAAGATTCCCTTTCCACCACCCGTCCCATGGAGGCCGGTGTCCCCCAGGGCACCGTCCTGTCCCCACACCTATACAACATTTACAACTCCGACATCCCACATCCCCCCAACACCAACATCTACTTATACGCCGACGACCTGACAATCACGTCCCAATCCGTAGATCCTAAATATTCCGCCTCCCTCCTCCAAAACTCCTTAGACCAATTTGAAACCTGGTGCAACAGGTGGAAAGTCAAAATTAATCCCAACAAAAGTTCGGCTAACCTTTTTACCAAACGAAAAATCCCACAAAATCTCGACAGACTGACACAATCCCATGAACCTATCTCCTGGAATCGACAAACACGATACCTGGGCGTGACGATGGACCAGCGTCTCACGTGGAAACCGCACATCGTGGAGACGGTGGCGCGAGCGAAGACCACCAGGGCTAGGCTCTATCCCTTACTCAAAGGTGGAAACACCCTCAGTTTAAGGAATAAGCGAACGCTTATCAAGGTGGTACTTCAACCGCAGCTAACCTACGCCTCCACGGCGTGGGGTCACGCGGCAAAAAGCCACTTAAAGTCATTACAGGCTGTGGAAAACATAGCCCTCCGCACGGCCACCGACGCGCCCTGGTACGTAAGAAACACTGACATATTACGAGACTTACAATACACAAACGCTACACAGACAATAAGACAAAACGCGGAGAAACGGTTTGACGTAGCCGCTAGACATGACAATCCCCTCCTCAGGCAAGCCGTTGACTACGTACCCGACGTGACCGACAAACACAAAAGACCTAGACACCAACTTTTTGACCCTGGGTGACCACCCCAATGACCCCCCCCCCTGCCCGCTAACCTTTTCTGTTTCAGAGACAGCCAGGATCAAGAAACGAAGACAACGACACACACACACATACACACCCCCCATTGTTATCAGGTCTACGATCGAGCGTGCCTGAAATGGAATTAAAGTTAAATTTTCAAGCTTCACTTTTATATGAGCCAGGTTAACCAATAGGAAGCCAGAGTTCGCGAAATGAGCGAGAGGCGGAGCCTAGGGTTACAGCGGTAGAAAGCATAAATACCCGAACAAGAATCACTTTAAGACGAACCCGATTTTGTTTAGTTATCCATTATATCTGTTTGTTTTTATCATTTGCTCTTAGTTGGCGACGTAGCGACCCGTTCAGCTATTAGTTTCTTAAATCAATATTTTGCCCACAACATAATAACAATTATCAATCTACGAAAACTTCATCACAAGTGTGTGATCGAACGAGGGAACCCGATTTTGTTAGTTATCCATTGTATCTTAAACGACGCAGTGACTCGTTTAACTACTAGTTTCTTAAATCAATCTCAACGTAACCTAATAATAATTTTATAAATATAAATCTTTAAAACCAAGTGCAACGAATTAACGATAAATCTACGAACTTAGTGCAACTCTAATCTTTACATCCAACACATAAAGTTAAGTGAAACTTTAATCAACGTGCTTGAATGAACTGAACCAGTTTTGTCTAATCTCCGAACATTTATCTTGATCCAGCATTCCTACGCAATTCAAATCAAATTCTACTTTCTATCTACAATTTCCATACAGATATATTCTGTACAACATTCTACGACACCTAAATAACGTTATTAATCCATAAATCCATCATACTTCGACAAAGTTCAATTACTAAACTACAAGTCAAAACTACTCTACGAAAGTGCAACGTCACGCTCTCACGTAGTCAGCGTCCTTCTTCTGTCTCTTAACTTGAGAATTAGTGTGTTAAAGCCATAAATTCAGTGTTTCATTCCTACAATCCTTTTTAGTCCTTCCTTAAGTGAAGTGAAGTGCCAAAACTCGGATTACACGAAATATTGCTGAACTACAAGCTGCCAAACTCAACTAGAGTCAACCAGAGATCAGAGGTCAACCTACAAGTTAAGCCGACACAAGGTAAGTGGCTTTACTTGTCAGTTATTGTCAGTCATCGTTAGTTATTGTCATTTTTGTTATAAATTTTCTAGTCAATTTACATAACTTTATCATACTTCATATTTGTGTCTCACAAAACTTTATTTTTCTTTCTAAGTACAAACTATTTTGGTATCTAAAGATATCATGGCGCCCTGGCATTTATAAACCTACCCTGATAATTATAAAACTGTTATAAACTTTCATAAAGAGTCTAGATTCCACATTCATAACAAATTTTATTAACTTTTTTTTGCATTTTTATTAATATTTCAACTTTCATTCAACTTTAACAATAATTTCCAACTTTACTTAAACATACTTTTTTGACAAAGAATAGCTAAGAATTACTCAAAAAACCATTTTGTATGAAATTTAAGATAAATATAGAGATAGAGTTTCAAGCTAGCCGTGCAAATCAAAGGGAAAAGTAAAACCCGGTTAACACCATACCCTCCTTACCCCTCTCCACCCGCGCTAGCCTAACGGCCACCTTAGCAAAGCGCATCCCAGGCTGCATAGCTGCACTACCCTACCCAACCATACCACACATAAACATGACACCACCCCCGGGGTTTACACAGACGAACCGGCGAAGCAAAAAGAGCGCCAGAAGAAAGGGCCCTAGCCGGCGGGGCCCAGCCATGACAAAAGGAAGTCCCACAAAGCGCCTACACCGGCCGCATTTGCGGTCGGGGTAGGCGACGGATGGGGCCCACCTACGAAGGCTGTCCAGGCCTACACGAGATGAGGCAGGATAAAGAGGGATAATCCCCCTCGATCCCAAATCATTGAGACCAAATTCTAACCATGGAATAATGGCGCGACGGTCGCTGAATCCGAATCCGGGATCAGTTTAACCTCATCAAGTCAGAATTTTTCATAACCTCAAAAATTAAGCCCAAACACCCCATAACACGTAATCTATTTAATCCCCATGCAAGCATCTAATGCCGGGAGGTTTAAATAAATGTACTGTTTCTCGACGTGTCCCATCAACCCCCATCAACTTAAAACCTCCTTACAATACACAAACGCTACACAGAGAATAAGACAAAACGCGAGCGCGCGCAGGTGTGTGTGTGTGTGTGTGTGTGTGTATGTGGGTGCGTGTGCGCGTGCGTGCGTGCGTGGATGTGTGTCGTTGTCTTCGTTTCTTGATCCTGGCGGTCTCTGAAACAGAAAAGGTTTGCGGGCAGGGGGGATGTCGTTGAGGTGGCCACCCAGAGTCAAAAAGTTGGTGTCTAGGTCTTTTGTGTTTGCCGGTCACGTCGGGTACGTACTCAACGGCTTGCCTGAGGAGGGGATTGTCATGTCTAGCGACTACGTCAAACCGTTTCTCCGCGTTTTGTCTTATTGTCTGTGTAGCGTTTGTGTATTGTAAGTCTCGTAATATGTCAGTGTTTCTTACGTATCAGAGCGCGTCGGTGGCCGTGCGGAGGGCTATGTTTTCCACAGCCTACCACTTTGCTCATAGCCGGGAGCAGGCTAATGGGCCGGTAGTTGGATGGGAAGGTGTGATCTTTGTTGGGTTTTGTGATAAGGATTATGTTTGCTGTTTTCCAGCGGGTAGGGAAGTGTCTTAGTCTGAGTGTCGCGTTTGTAATGTTTAGTAGGGCCAAGAAGCCCTTGTGTGGTAGTCGTTTAAGTGTCGTGTTATGTATATTGTCGGGTCCGGGGGCTTTTCTGTTTTTAAGTCTGCGTAATGTCAGTCTTAGTTCGTCAGGTGTTGCGGGGGAGATTATGTCATAGTCTGACTCTCTGTGGACGCGTCGGGCCGCGCGCACAACAACTGTCTCGAATTCCTCGTCTTCGTCGGGCAGCTGAGGCAGTCTACACTACAGTTCCAGGCTGTCGGCGAAAGCCTCGGCCTTTTCCTGGTCCGTGTAAACCACCCCCTTGCTACCGTGGATTGGAGGAATTTTACGGCGAGCGGTCTGTCGCAGGGCCCTCTGCGTTTTCCAGAGGCTGTTGTCTTGTGGATCCAGCGACTCCAGGTGCCTAGCCCAGTTATCCTGGGCCAGTTCATCCAGAGCCGC
>NW_019420652.1:77691-79243 GCF_000390285.2 Anoplophora glabripennis
TCTTTATTACTTGCTTTTAGTAAACGACGCAGTGACTCGTTTAACTACTAGTTTCTTAAATCAATCTCAACGTAATCTAATAATAATTTTATAAATACAAATCTCTAAAACCAAGTGCAACGAATCAACGATAAATCTACGAACTTAGTGCAACTCTAATCTTTACATCCAACACATAAAGTTAAGTGAAACTTTAATCAACGTGCTTGAATGAACTGAACCAGTTTTGTCTAATCTCCGAACATTTATCTTGATCCAGCATTCCTACGCAAATCAAATCAAATTCTACTTTCTATCTACATTTTCCATACAGATACATTCTGTACAACATTCTACGACATCTAACAACGTTATTAATCAATAAATCAATCATACTTCGACAAAGTTCAATTACTAAACTACAATAATCAAACTACAAGTCAAAACTACTCTACGAAAGTGCAGCGTCACGCTCTCACGTAGTCAGCGTCCTTCTTCTGTCTCTTAACTTGAGAATTAGTGTGTTAAAGCCATAAATTCAGTGTTTTATTCCTACAATCCTTTTTAGTCCTTCCCTAAGTGAAGTGAAGTGCCAAAACTCGGATTACACGAAATATTGCTGAACTACAAGCTGCCAAACTCAACTAGAGTCAACCAGAGATCAGAGGTCAACCTACAAGTTAAGCCGACACAAGGTAAGTGGCTTTACTTGTCAGTTATTGTTAGTCATCGTTAGTCATTGTCATTTTTGTTATAAATTTTCTAGTCAAGTTACATAACTTTATCATACTTCATATTTGTGTCCCACAAAACTTTATTTTTCTTTCTAAGTACAAACTATTTTGGTATCTAAAGATATCATGGCGCCCTGGCATTTATAAACCTACCCTGATAATTATAAAACTGTTATAAACTTTCATAAAGAGTCTAGATTTTACATTCATAACAAATTTTATTAACTCTTTTTTGTATTTTTTATTAATATTTCAACTTTTATTCAACTTTAATAATAATTTCCAACTTTACTCAAACATACTTTTTTTGACAAAGAATAGCTAAGAATCACTCAAAAAACCATTTTGTATGAAATTTAAGACAAATATAGAGATAGAGTTTCAAGCTAGCCGTGCAAATCAAAGGGAAAAAAAGAGCCCAGTTAACACTAAGCGGGCCGTCGTATTCGCTGGGAAGTAGGGATTCAACTTGCGCAGTAAAATAGGTTTCGCACTATGCTTCTGTTAGCGTGCATTTTTGTCACCGGCCACATTTCGGCACGCTCAGGCTCTAAGTTTGTTAAGGACGGGATTTTGTACAAAAAATATCGCCCAGTGTGAGTCACGAAACGGGACCCCGGCAAGTGCTGCTCTAGCGGCCAACGCTTCAAGGTGTGTTTTTTAACCGAACGACGAACAAGTCTAATAATTTACGCAGGACCGATTTTCCAGGAACGGCTCCAATTTGTGTACATATAATCTTATAAGGAAAGAGAGTAAAGATTTTATTAATCAGTAATAGATTATCAAGGACAATAATATTTTTTTTATTAAGTAGGCAATAATTTTTAGTTAATAAG
>NW_019420652.1:79845-94981 GCF_000390285.2 Anoplophora glabripennis
TTAAGGACGGGATTTTGTACAAAAAATATCGCCCAGCGTGAGTCACGAAACGGGACCCCGGCAGGTGCTGTTCTAGCGGCCAACGCTTCAAGTCTAATAATTCCGCTGCACCGGATATTCGTCCGATTTTTCAGGAACGGCTCCAATTTGTGTACATACAATCTTATAAGGAAAGAGAGTAAATATTTTATTAATCAGTAATAGATTATCGAGGACAATAATATTTTTTTATTGAGTAGGCAATAATTTTTAGTTAATAAGCTTAAACAATCTTATAATTACTATTCCTTCATTATAAAAACAGAAATACGGTTTTTAAAATTACATGTAGTTTCTTCTTCAAAAGTGACCTTAAAACACGTATAACATGGAATAGTCAACAGTCTAATGTTTATATTTTCACATTAACAATCCGATAATGTAAATTAACTGCTATTTTCAGTAAAAATATATACCTAATCTGAATTATTTTTTTACTTTGGCGAGTCGTATTAACTTAAAAAACACTGCCTAATTACTAAAATATATAGAAACTTGCTACTAATTACGTTTGGAGAATAATATGTATAGGCATAAAATATATGTAAAATATTATTGCATCTATTTAGTCCATTGAAATGGAGGCTGAACCTCCATTTTTTCCTCTGTCGATCAAACCTGGGCGCAAATATGTTTTCGACCCTCAGGAATCCGAATCCGCAAAAATTTTTGACTTAGGTGGTCAGGCAAGGGGTCAAACGGTCAAAACACCGTAAAAAATCAAAATTTGTATAAACAATTGTTCCCAGAATGTCAACTTTTTATTTCTTAATTTTGAAGACCTTTGAATATTGGATCTTTTGATTTTGAGGGTTTGAACTCGGTTTAAAGACATTGGAAAAGACCCGGCTTAAACCCAAATCCTCTTTTTAACTGTTTTGTATAAAAAGGGTTAGTTATCAGTTATGCAATCAAAGAATTTCTAAACTATGTCCTTGCCTTGACGCATTTATTAATATTAGGTACAGAATTAAAAATTAAAATTCTTAAAAACTTGAGAGCTTTCCAGTAACCTAAGTAGGGTGGGGTCAATATTTGACATTTTAATCTGCTTTGAGGCTATAAAATGGCGCGAAATTTAAATTGTTGAAAAGACCGGATCTAAATGAAAAGACCGGACCCGGTTTAAATCCTCTCGACACATCTCTTACAATAAAAGAGAAGCGAGACAGCCATGGTGAGCCTCTTGAATGACTCACCCTGTATACATCGAGGAGTAACGCAGGGCAGCAAAGTTTTAGTGCCACTATGTCGTATGTTATGTTTTAACAGAAAATACAAAAATATATATTTTGCAACGCGATAGGACATAAGGAGCATATTTGAAAAATATTTTGTTCTGGAATTCCCCGCCACAGCAAACTTATATTTTTTGTAATGAAATATCACTTTATTCTCATATTTGCATTTAGTTCATTTTAAGAAGGCAAAAAAGGAAATGTAAAGACCCGGCTTGTATACCTAATGGAAACTCAAAAAAGAAATTAAAAAAATAAACATTTTAAAAATAAGCAAAAGTTGATTGTTAAGACAATATGAAATTAAAATCGTGTTAGTTATATTCATATTCAAGAATGAATTACTTTTTTGGTCGTCACTTTTTTCATTAAATATCCAGTGGTTTCCTTCTTATCGGTAAGTAGCTACTGATTTGTAGATTGAAAAAGAAATCTACCTGAGCCAGACTGGGAATTGAGGTACTTTGGCATTTATTTAAATTATTCTTCTGTTCTCATGAGCATTGAAAATTATCTCACTCACTAGCGGGAACCATTGCGAATACATTATGTATAATAATATCCAATTATGTTAGTTTCTTCAATGATTTGTGTCCTCATCTGAAGCTCTGTTACACGGTAAAAATATACATACTAAATCGCCCCCTTAATTTTTCCTAAAATTATATTGGTGCTTAGGCGGGCCGCGCAAAAAGTTGCAAAGGGCCGCAGGTTGCCGACCTCTGCTATAAACGAATAATATGTATTTCATTTCAAATCGAACTTAATTACATTAAACGTTGAAGGTATACACCATTAACAATAAAACATATCTCTACTCTTTTACTCATTGACCGATGTACACATTCAAGAATGCCGTATTACGAAAAGTCTCACATGATTCTAATATACGTTTCCGTATCGCAGACTAAAATAATAAATAACATCAACAACTCACATTTAATTTTCATTAAAGTTACGGTATCTATTACCATCCAATCCTAATAGAGTACAATCCAATAAGATTAATATCCAATAATATCCATCTAAACAATAATTAATGGCAACTGATGTTGATAATTAACTTCCATTGTGGCGTGAGAATTTTCATACACCTATTGACGATTGTAAATTTTGAATAGACTGTTTTGTAACGCAGTAGAAATGTAACCGTCGAAGAATATCGTCTGGGAATAATGTTTAAACTTGGTAAATACTTTACGTTGTTGTTAACCCTACGGATTTATCCATAGGATCTATCTACGGATTTTTTACATGATCTCAAATTTTTCGATAAATACCATAAATCTTCGGATTTATGGTATTTATCGAAAAATATGTCTTTGTTGTTATCTCTAAATCAATACGGCGTTTGTGAATGATCTATATCCTAAACCTCACTAAGGCCGCTTGTAAACGACAGTTTTTAAGCTCGGTGAATGCACCGTAGACTCATACGGTCGATCGGGGGATATTGATTGTTATGGAAGTATGTTCACACACCAGGTGACCGCGGTCGCCGTGCGGTCACCCGTTGAACTGTGAACGGTATTAGTATTAAGGTTTTCTCTCTTTCTCACTCCTACTGGGGACTATCTTCTTGATTTCTGCATTTTGCGAGCAAGATGAGTTTGGTCCAGCTACATGAATAAACTAATTCTTCAAATTCCTTAAAATTGTTTGTTGGCTTATATTATAGAAATTACCCATTTTTCGACCACCTCTTATCAGATTGTTATATACTTCATTAAGCATAGTAGCTGTCATTTGAGGTATCGTGACTGTTTTTGAAGTGTTCCAATATCATCAGTATATTTCACAGATTTTCCAGTGTCTTAGAACCGCTGATGGATGTTTGAAAAAGTTTTTTACAATGGCAAGGCAGTAAACAAAAATAGTCCAGACGGTATCTGTTTCAAAGAGCCATATTTGGGTGAATCGTATATCCACGGAGATTTTTGGCTTTTTGGCTTTCAAATATCACTAGAAATGAACATTTTTCTATGCGCATAAAAAAAAACGTGGGCTTAACTTTTGACGGCACAATATGTTAAAAAAAATTCGAAAAATGTCATATTTTTCTTCCTATTTAATTACGTATCTTTTCAAGAGTTGATTTTAGGCGAAAATGGAAGAGGAAAAAAATGTTTGCAATTAAATTTTTTACAAAACATGTCTAGTTACAAATCGAATGAATCATGATTATTATGGTAAAAATCGAAAAAATCGCAAAAATGGGGTTAAAAAACAATACTTTTTAGGGAATTTTTTTGGGGTATTTAAATTGGGTATAGGACCTTTATACTTAGCTCAAAAAAACTTCATGTTATGTAGAATTATCACACCAAATTTCATCAAAATCGGTTCGATAGATTTTGCATAATAATTTTGCAATCCAGATTTTGAAAAAAAAATTGCAAATTTTCTAATTTTTGCACAGCAAAAACCAAGGCCCCTAGATACTTGAAAATTTAATCACATATAGAAGGGGTTTCAAGCTTTCAAACTTTTTCTGAAAAATTCGAATCCGTCAATTAGGAGAGCTCTGGCGCTTGTTTAAACATTCTTCGAATTTTTGTACTTATAAACAATTACAACTTTGAGAATATTCAATCAAATCAAATTTTTTTAAAGCAGGTTTTAAAAGTTTTTGGAAAGACGCTTCTTTAAAAAAAACAGAACGATTGATCAATTAGTTACGTAGTTATAGCCAATTCAATTTCGAGCAGGCCTAAGCGGCCACGCTCTCTGCTTCCCCCACCACCACCACCCGTACGATTTTATTGAATTTCTCGCTTGCATAAATAACTTTAAACACGTTTTAAAGTAGGTTGCGAATGAAGAAAAGTATTGTAATCGTAGACCTGGTAAGTACTCGGAATACCAAAGGTATTTTTCAAAAAATTAGCCCGGATGTCCCAGTACATTTAGTAAATGACGGCTATAACTACGTAATTAATTGATCAATCGTTCTGTTTTTTTTTAAAGAAGCGTCTTTCCAAGAATTTTTAAAACCTGCTTTAAAAAATTTGATTTGATTGAATGTTCACAAAGTTCTAATTGTTTATAAGTACAAAAATTCTACCAATGTTTAAACAAGTGCCAGAGCTCTCCTAATTGACGGATTCGGATTTTTCAAAAAAAGTTTGAAAGCTTGAGAGCCCTTCTATATGTGATTAAATTTTCAAGTATCTAAGGGCCTTGGTTTTTGCTGTGCAAAATTCTGAAAATATGCAAATTTTTTCAAAATCTGGATTGCAAAATTATTTTGCAAAATCTATCGAACCGATTTTGATGAAATTTGGTGTGATGATTCTACATATCATGAAGTTTTCTTGAGCCAAGTATAAAGGTCCTATACCCAATTTAAATACCCCAAAAAAATTCCCTAAAAAGTATTGTTTTTTAACCCCATTTTTGCGATTTTTTCGATTTTTACCATAATAATCATGATTCATTCGATTTGTAACCAGTCATGTATTGTAAAAAATTTAATTACAAACATTTTTTTCCTCTTCCATTTTCGCCTAAAATCAACTCTTGAAAAGATACATAATTAAATAGGAAGAAAAATATGACATTTTTCGAATTTTTTTAACATATTGTGCCGCCAAAAGTTAAGCCCACGTTTTTTTTATGCGCATAGAAAAATTTTCATTTCTAGTGATATTTGAAAGCCAAAAAGCCAAAAATCTCCGTGGATATACGATTCACCCAAACCAAAACAGATACCGCCTAATCTAAAAACATATATGGCATTTATGAGTTTGTAAAGGTATTATAAAAAAATTAACAAGTATGAAAAACGTAAACTAGTTTACAAGACAGCAAAAAGCTTCATTATTTAAATTTCACTACCTATTATCTATTTTGTAACATATTCGAAAATGGATGTTCCTTTCTAAAAACGTAAAAGTTTTTAGTTTATTAATAAACCTTTATGGATTTGCTTTCGAAACCATTATCTTCAATACATTCATTGGTTCATTTGATAGATTAAAAATTTGGCTTTGTGAACTACTGTAGTGTACCGAATTTGAGTTACCTCTATATATTTATTCTATTATATGGGCATATGATTTATTAAAAACTTCAACACCCTGCAATTTGGAAACTTGGCGGCATAGGACATACGTTTATTGGAACATTTTCTATTAGAATTAATTAAGAAATTATCCCTTTTATTATGGGAACGCTATTAAGAACCAAACTGCAGATAAAGTATTTATATATTTTTTAATTAAAAGGTGTCAATAGAAATACCTTAAGGGCCCCATATTTTTTAAATAGTGTTTTCCGCAAAGACAAATAATTTCAAACATTTAATAACTGAATAATTTAAAGCTTATCAAATAATAGGAATGTTATGTCATGCCATCTGGGTATTTTCAAAGACGCCGCAGTAAAACGAATAAACAGGTGCAAAAAACGATCAAACCATCAAGGTTTTAGGTACTGAAATCTATTAAAATACAAACTTTTTTATATATAGCTCCACATGTAAATATTCTTATAAAACATTTACTTGCTTAGTCTTACATATAAAATTGTTTACTTTTATTTATAAGTACGTGAAAATAATTCTTAAAATGTGGGGTTAGAAACGCATGTTTTACAAACACTTTTTTTTAGTTATTATTTTATTTGAGTAAATTTAAATGGTAACAATGAATAAACAAAACATCAAGGATTTTATTTTTGTGCTTACTTTTGTTCTACACGTTTTACTTTTCAAGATTTCAGTACCTAAAAATGTCAGAAATTTCACCATTTCTCGGCCAGGGATATGGCCACCTTAATTAAAAACATATTTAAAAATGTACAGTTATTTTCTATTGAGATAGAAGAGTTTTTTAAGTCATTCTGTACATAGACACATACCTAGATATTATTTTGTTTCAATTAATAATAATCTTTTAAGTAAATTACCAATATTAAATACTGTTTACTCATATAAAACCTTCATTAATTTCATTTACGTTTGAAATAATATTATCCCCAGTTTGATACTGTATTAATTTCAATGCATACATATATTTGATGAGCCCGGATTACCAGTCATTAAATCATAAATAATATTACAATAACGTTACAATTGAAAATATTATTACAGACTGATGACTAGTACAACAAATTTTAGCTTCGTTTGAGTTGTTTTTTAACTCCATCAAAATGGAATTTATGACAGATCACATTAATCCGAATTTGCAAACAACGATACGTTATCTCTCCGCCGATAAGCTGAAATTTAAAATCGATCAGAACGTATGGTCCCATGAACAGTGACAGGAAAATACCATATTTCTAGTTTAACTGAATTCTACCTGCAGTATTTCACTTGGTTGTGGGAAATTTTATCCATTGTTTTTTTTACAGTCTTATTTATATGAAAATATTGTTACAGGTGTGGAGGAAGACTTGGGTATGCCCAATATTCCAAGATTCGCTTCAGAAACTCCACAATTTTCGGGTCCGATCGAAAACGTCACTGTACCTCTAGGTCGAGAAGCCGTGCTGAGCTGCTCAGTGACTGAACTAGGACATTACAAGGTACGTTAGGTTGGGTTATTTGTCTCTATAAAAACAAAAAAATATGTCTTCCTAGTCGTATTTTTACATTAATACTTGCATTAAGAAACATAATAGAATTTGTTGTGATGGCTTAATAATACGAAACAAAACGTACTCGTTTTAACTTTATTCATTTTATAAAATGGGATACGATACAAAGATCAACAGATTTGTCCGCTAGACTTCTTTAAGATGGTTATCGAGCATTAGAAAGTGAATATGTGTGTACACACAAAATATGCTTGCAATACATTGTGTAAGATATATGCAATATTAAAAATATTGTACCATTTCATATTACGAAGTATACAGTGCTATTATAATTTAAAATCTATCTATTTTAATATTTTAAGCTTTTTCCTGATGTAAAGCTAAATTAATTTTACTATTACATGAACTCTGACCACAGCTCTGTTCCATTCATATTTGTGTGACTGTCAACAGACTATCTTTGTAAACAATTTAAATCGGAATATAAACTATGCCAAGTTAATTTTTGCTGGTGATGTTAAAATTTTTGCAAAAATAAACTCCTTTAGTATATGTTTGTTAGGGACCGCCTAACCGGGTGTATTGGCCGGCGGATTTCGATCTGCCGAGTCAAGCATCACGGACGTGGGCCGGAATTTGGATGGGTGACCTAAGGCAGGCTCGGGGATTTGGCTGTGGCAGCCTACCAGAGACCTGGGTCGCCCAACATTTGCCGCACGCGTGTGGTCCCCGATAAATGGTAATGAGAGCAGAGCAAGAAATCTCTGTAACTCAAGACCATGCTATCATACATAAACTGTACGAGACTTTGCCACCAAGCCATCCGTGTAGTAAATAAGATGGTTTGAAGAAAAGTACTCGAGTAATGAAGGAGGGTGTACAAGGGGCCTAATAAGGCCTAAGTGCCGTGGTGGAAGACAATTCCACCACCCCTCCGACATACATACATACATACATATGTCTGTTATTAAACGTGAAGATTATAGCGAATTGGTGTGCCAATATCGGATTAAAATTTATAATATTAACAACTGTAGCATAGTTTCCACAGAAAACGTGATCCTATTTGATTAAATTACATTATCAAGCATAACCCTCTGAATTGGCTAGATAAAGGTAAAAGTAGTGAGTATATCTTTTGACCAAAACTTTACGTTTATACCGCATATACATAAAACAAATGACTTTTTCTGCCTTAAAAGTTCAATGATTTATTACAAGTAATAGTAGCCAGTTAACAAGTATAAATGCATTAGAGTTACTGTATTAAGCCTTCGTCCGATCCAAATTGGATTATAGGGCATGGATCTAGTCACTCATACATTTATAACTACCACATAAGTGTTGAGTTTGTGTAAAGGCAGTTGCCCAATTTTTTTAGACTAGAAGAAAGATCACCAGTACTCTACTAGAGGTTGTTGTCATGAATTACTCCTATCCAAATTCAGTGAAATATTGACGAGTAATAGAAGAAAACTGAACATCATTAAGTTTTCATATTATCCCAGTCTGTTTTAGATACTGGTAGTGTTATTTCTCGCCAGGAACGAGGATCGCAACATTTTTTTCAACAATTATTCCATCCATCATGTACGAAGACTGCAGGATTTGATTGTTGCAAATTTTCCTCACATACACAATTGCTGTACGTGGTGTTTGTTAAACAGCACAATAACTATTAACTAGTTAAAGATGAGGCTTCTGTTATATACGACAGATTTTTATAATTTCATAACACTTATATGGGCAGGGCTGATGGCAATCCAGATGAGGTTGTGCAGACTAACTTTCACCACTTTTCGACTAATGCATTGGCTGACCTGGATTATTGAATGAATTATTTATTAGTTTCAAAAGTCTAACGGGACAAAACTATTAGGATATTTTAATTACTGTATCGTCAGTTACGTTGAATTTCCAACAAAAAAATATATTTACACGATGGAGGAAAAGCAACTTAGTTTTTATTACATTACTGCGAGCTGAAAACGTCGTTGTGGTTTAATTATAGAACCCCGCATCTTTGTACTACACCGCGCGAGATGTGTAAGAAATATGTCTCTTCTTCAGTATCTGTTTGAAATCGGACTACTCTGACTAGTGTTTGAATTTTCCAGGATTTCAATTAAAACGTATACGTTATTATGCTGCTGAGCCTCATTAGAGCAAAAAATTGCAAACGTTAATGATGTTTCATACATTTCATTTCATTTCGTCTATAGAGTTACAAAGTATGGACAAATATGAATATTTCAAAAATAAAGAGGCGCGGATTAGTGGTCTTGTATTAATTTATTTACAAAAATAATGAAAGAGAAAAGCTAGGTTGAAACTACCCTAGAGTAAACTCTAGGTTTCCACCTCAAGAATAATTGGCAATTCTGTGGTTCAAAATTAGCTTCAGCTAATTCAGGGGTCAAGGGGGATCGCTTTCAGTAAGATATGAAACCTATGTCCCTGCTGTTCACTTGTTTAGGCGCCAGGTGATGCACGGATGGCAGTTGCTTACACGAGGATTAATCCCAGGCTGTGTAGGAGTACAAGTTATTCCTCGTAGTTGTGTCAGAGGGCCAAAGTAGGTTTACATGAAAAATAATTTTAAGCCAGATCACCAACAACATACAATAGTTTTAAAAAAACAAACAAAAATATACAAAGTACAAATGTAAATGGGTTGATAACTATGCTAACTTATAATTAATGATGATTAAAATTTTAATCAGTAACAGGGGAAGTCTCACTCTGTATACAAACTTTTGAAGAAAGTTCGTAATAGTGTAAAGAAGAACAACTGATGAAATTAACCACAAAACATCACCCTGTAGGTGGAGATATAATTTAAGCTCAAAAAATTGCTTATAATCCGATTTTACAATAATAATTTAACGAAAAAATTGCAAGAGTTAAAAATATACAAAAGGCAATTCCAAAACCACAAATTATATTATTATCACGATTCGATTAATGAAGAGAAGTGAAAAGCAAAACGTTAGTATACAATTAAACCACGGAAGTAATAAAAATTAAGTTTTACAAATAAAAATCACCAAAATTTGCAAAATTGAATGGTAAATATTCTTAAAATTTCAACTAAATGACCGGCTAAAGAGTGTGGTTAAAAACGAAATTATGTCAACTAATTGACAGTGACTCTAGTTTACAAAATGGCTGTAACGGATATGACGTATATACACTCTATGTTGTTGTCAAGCTTTCGGAAATGTTTATTTCCTTTCTCAAGACATCTATAAAAAATGACAAAAATGCTTAGAATAATAAGTTATAAAAGCTTATTATATACCTACTTACAAACGTGAGATTATAATATAAAAACTATCAAAAAAGAGAGATACAAGAGCATTGTTGTTAAAATTTTATGGACTTCACTAGATTAAAAACAATTGTAACTATAGTCAACATTCTTTTAAAAAACAATTTTTCAGTCAATTTTTAACATTTAACAACTAATACAGTGAAAAGGAGCCATGCCTTTGAAATGTGTACAATTTTTTATATCTTTATCAGAACAAGTTTTTTTAAAACAATTTACTAATATTCAAACTAGTAACAGCCAATGAGGTTAAAGAACAACATACAGGGATAATTAGCATTACCAACCACAATACCAACTTAAAACGGAGGCGGCAAATCACTCCAAATTTGAAAACCACATAGGCAAATTTCTGTATTTATCAAAATGTAATAAAAAATTATAAATACAACTCAAATTATTAATATCTGACTTTTTATTCAGAGCATTAGAAAATTCATTGATACGAACCATTTACAGAAAAACACGCTTATTATAGTTTATTTCACTGTCCAAAACTGTGACACCGTTAAAATTCATTTTTTGGCCTGTACTTAATGTATGTTCTGAAAGAGCACAGGACGTTTTTTTTTAAATTACAATCACTTTTGTGGAATGTAAGTCTACCTTTTAGCGTACGACCTGTTTGTCCAATGTATGTCTGGTTACAATTAAAACAATCAATTTTATAAACAACCCCCGATTTTTCTAATTTATGGTAAGGTTCTTTAGTTCCAGAAAAAAGTCTATTGCAAGTGAGTAAATTTTTATATCCAATTTTAACATTTAAATCCTTTATAATATACATTAATTTTGGCGCAAGTTCTTTTAAAAACAAAAAAGATTTATATTTGGGCGCAGTGACTTATAAATTGTTATCAGTTTCTACGTTGATATCGAATTATGTAACGGGGCAACATTATTAGTATCAGTATTAAATAAAATTTTATTGATTAGATTTTCTGGGTAGGAATTCTTCATCAACATTGTTTTTAACTCAATAAGCGATTTATTCAAGAAACTGGGGTGTGTCAGTTTACATACCCTGGATTTAAGGGCTGAGATTAGATTCAGTTTCATTCTATTTTGATGGTATGAATGAAAATTAATGTACCTGCCACTACTCATAGATTTTCTATACCACTTCGTGGCTAATTTATTATGTTGGTCTCTATGTATTGACATATTCAAAAACGGGATGCAGTTGTTCTGTTCCCTTTCAATGGTGAACTGGATGTCGCTATCATAACTGTTAAAAACCCTTAGAGTGTTATCTATCTCACTCTGTGGAACCGCCAGAATCAAATCATCTACGTAAAGTTTTACAGACGGTATATTAATATGCAACTTTGATAGGCAATCCCACCAAATCATCTAATACATAATTAACTAAAATAGGTGAAATTGTGGACCCCATTGGGGTACCAAAGATTTATTTGTAATAAACCCCCTCAAAAACATAATAATTAGAATAAAAAATAACTTTTAAAACTATTAAAAAATTATCCAAATCCAAACTTGAGTTCTCATTAATTACATTCCAATTTTCAGTTATACCATTGTATAAGTAAATATAGTAATATAATCCCTATGTAAATTTTGTTAACCAGTAAAATGATACGAAAGATAGTGTGGACATCTATCGGTTGTATCCTTATTAATATTTCTGAAATTTGTGCTAAAAAAACTCATTGTAGGTCTAGGCGGTCACTACTATACTGTTATTATACAAAAGGTATAGTAATTCGTGTGTAGATGGCTCTAGGTAAGACTGGAATAAAAAAATCGCCACTATGTAATGCATAAAAAACTGGTGTTGAATCGGTGTTCTGTTTAATGTATACATATTTAAAATAAATTAATAATGGCAGGAAATATATTAGACTAGGCGGTATTTGTTTTGGTTTGGGTGAATCGTATATCCACGGAGATTTTTGGCTTTTTGGCTTTAAAATATCACTAAAACTGAAATTTTTTCTATGCGCATAAAAAAAACCTTGGGCTTAACTTTTGGCGGCACAATATGTTAAAAAAATTCGAAAAATGTCTTAATTTTCATCCTATTTAATTATGTATCTTTTTAAGTGTTGATTGTAGGCGAAAATGGAAGAGGAAAAAAATGTTTCTAATTAAATTTTGCAGAATATGACTAGTTACAAATCGAATGAATCATGATTATTATTGTAAAAATCGAAAAGATCGTCAAAAATGGGGTTAAAAAACATTACTTTTTAGGGATTTTTTTTTGGAGCATTTAAATTGGGTATAGGACCTTTATACTTGGCTCAAAAAAACTTCATGTTATGTAGAATCATCACACCAAATTTCATCAAAATCGGTTCGATAGATTTTGCAAAATAATTTTGCAATTCAGATTTTGAAAAAATTTGCAAATTTTCAAAATTGTACACAGCAAAGACCAAGGCCCTTAGATATTTGAAAATTTAATCACATATAGAAGGGCTCTCAAGCTTTCAAACGGTTTTTGAAAAATTCGAATCCGTCAATTAGGAGAGCTCTGGCGCTTGTTTAAACATTGGTCGAATTTTTGTACTTATAAACAAATAGAATAACTTTGTGAATATTCAATCAAATCAAATTTTTTAAAGCAAGTTTTAAAAGTTACTAGAAAGGTAGGCAAACTTCGCTGACGCGAAGTTTGACCTTTCCCTCGGGCCTTCGGCCCTCGGGCTGCGCTGCGCACGGCCCGAGCACCGCTACGCGGTGCTCTCCTCGCTGGTCAGTAGATACAACATTTTTTGAAACACTGTACTTTGGTTTTTTACACACCCTGTATATAAAAGTTTGATGAGAATGTTTTTCTAAAAAGAGTAGGCCCCGCTGGAGAAAAGAATAAGAAAAGTTTTTTCCAAACTTCCAAAAAGGGCATCTAGTTAGTAAATATAAAATTTTTCATCCAAAGACTACGTAGGTGAGGCAGAAATGGTAAAATAATAAGTTAAAACATCTGCTTAATAAATATACAAATTTTCATTAAAAGACTAGTAAATAAAGACAAAGCTAAAAGTGAAAAGAAACAAAACTGCTCTTAATTCTTTAGAACATCTAGTATATGGATTTTTAAAAAAGCGACTTTTCTTCAAAAGATTTAAAGAAAAAATTAAAAAAATGAAAAAGGAAAAATTTAATCCACCTGTGTAACTTTTATGAAACATCCTGTACATAAATTGCAAAAAACATATGGTTGGTAGGGTATAATATTTTTCATAAAAATATTGCAGACTTCAGTACAAAATATGAAAATGGAAAAAACAATAAGGAAAGTTTTCTTCTATTCATAATTTTAATCTGCATCAGTATTGTGGAACACTCAATATAAAGATTCAAAAAGACATCCGGTNTATGAAAATGGAAAAAACAATAAGGAAAGTTTTCTTCTATTCATAATTTTAATCTGCATCAGTATTGTGGAACACTCAATATAAAGATTCAAAAACACATCCGGTTATTAAATATACAATTTTTCATTAAAAGATTTTAGTAAATAAAAACAAAGCTAAAAGTGAAAAGGGAAAAAATTGCCCGTTTCGGATGTGGGTCAATTTTGTAGATCACCTAGTACATATATGGATTTTCTAAAGAGCGGCTGCTCAATAAATATACAACTTTTCTTCAAAAGATTTAATGAAAAAATTAACAAAATGAATAAGAGAAAATCTGGACCACCTGTGTCAGTTTTATGAAACATCCCCTACATAAATTGCAAAAAATATTTGGTTAATAAGACACCGTGTGTAGAAATATTTATTTGAAAATTTGGGTAGGTAATGAAATGAGAAAATAATCCTAGTCCGCCTGTGTCATTTTTATGAAACATTCAGTACATAAATTTGCAAAATGCCTCTGAGTTCTACAATATAAAATTTTTCATAAAAATATTGCGACAATAAATTTCTGAAATATACAGAAGCCTCTAGACCGATAATTTTTACTTGGGTCAGTTATGTAGAACATGCAGTATATGGATTTTCAAAAAAACCCTTTGGTTAGTAACTATATAACTTTTCATGAAAAGATTCCAATAAAAAATTTGGAAAAGTGAAAAGATAAGTAAAATCAAAGTTCATCTGTGTCATTTTTATGAAACATTCGGTACATAACCTTTGTAGAAAGCTCGGTCTATTGGTAATTTTAATCTGCATCAGTACCACTCAGTATAAAAATTCAAAAAGACAACTGGTTAATAAGTATACAATTTTTCATTAAAAGACTTTAGTAAACAAAGACAAAGTTAAAAGTGAAAAAGAAAAAAATTGCCCGTTTCAGATGTGGGTCAATTTTATGGAACACCCAGTACATATATGGATTTTCTAAAAAGCGGTTGGTCAGTAAATATACAACTATTCTTCAAATGATTTCATGAAAAAATTAACAAAATGAATCAGAAAATCTGGTCCATCTGTGTCAGTTTTATGAAACATCCTGTACATAAATTGCAAAAAAAACATTTGACACCGTGTGTAGCAATATCTATTTGAAAATTTAGGTAGGTAGTGAAATGAGAAAAAATCCTAGTCCGCCTGTGTCATTTTTATGAAACACTCAGTATATAAATTTGCAAAATGCCTCTGAGTTCTACAATATAAATTTTTCATAAAAATATTGCGACAATAAATTTCTGAAATATACAGAAGCCTCTAGACCGATAATTTTTACTTGGGTCAGTTATGTAGAACATGCAGTATATGGATTTTCAAAAAAACCCTTTGGTTAGTAACTATATAACTTTTCATGAAAAGATTTCAATAAAAAATTTGGAAAAGTGAAAAGATAAGTAAAAATCAAAGTTCATCTGTGTCATTTTTATGAAACATTCGGTACATAACCTTTGTAGAAAGCATATGATTACTACGATATCAGAGTTTTCCTAAAAATATTGCAATCAATAAACTAAAAGGAGCCTCTGGACCGTTCGAGTTTCAACGCAATTTTTTAGACGCCAGTAGATAAGTAGGGCCGGTTCTACGCCGGAAGTGACGTCACATGG
>NW_019420653.1:0-1066 GCF_000390285.2 Anoplophora glabripennis
TGAGGACATGAAAAGCTGGCAGTGCTGCGCTTAATTTAGGGCCTAGTGTTTTATATAGATGACTTATGTTAATAAAACGCTGATTATTACCGACTCCGGCTTCCATTGAAACTTTAACATTAGTATTACTTATGGCACTCATGTTAGCCAGATTGGAGTAGGAGAGGGGACGTATTAGATGCTGGGACCCATGACGTTCAGGTGAGGAAAAAAGAATTTTTCAAACTATGAACCGAATATCCAGTTTTGTACTCATGCGATTGTAATTTCCGAAGTGGTTATCTAACTTTATCTATATGTACATTATATACATATATTTACTGTTTATAATTTTGTTATGCAAACATAAGTATTTAAATGTGAATATTTATTAAAATTCTTTGAATTGAAAAACTCGTGAGATCATTTATTGTAAATAAATATTCGAAAAAAGTTGTATATTTTTATATAATTACTACTAAGACTTAAAAAATAGAAAAATTATAGATATCTCATACCGCAAAAGCTGAAATTTGTTAATATAATAGCTAATTTAATAAGTTAAATGAAAAAAATACTCAGCTTTATATATAGTGAGGGAAAAGTGCTCAGCTGATAATGTTAATGATGCAACGCGCCAGCGCGCATGTCGATGTGCTGCGCCTTCAACTCGTCAGCTGAGCACTTATACACCACAAAAACTTCAGCGGACCATTTTTTTCGTATAACTGGTTAAGTTGACTATTATTTTACCAAATTTCAACTTTCGCGGTATCAGTTTACCTAGCGCATATTTTTGACTTCTTTAGGTGAAAAGCTGAGGCATAACCCCCCATTCTAAAGTCAGCGGATTACGTTTTTTCTTTTGTTTATAACATAATTAACTTGTCGACAAAGTCTCAGCTTTTGCGGTATTAGTTTTTTTATTTTATTATTTTACGTGTTTGGGAGGCTGCCGCAACTATACCCCCCGGAAGTGCGCGAGCTGGAGGTCGTTTCTCTTACTAGTGACACCAAATGAAGCGTAGGAAAACTTTTCAGCTTTTGCTCTTTTGGTCATCAAAAAAGGTCGCTGGCTCTCGGGCTA
>NW_019420653.1:2483-6022 GCF_000390285.2 Anoplophora glabripennis
GTTTTTTTAATTTATGAGCACCCTGTATATCTAATCTAAGATGTTTGTATGACAGTCTCATTTTTTCGAGGGGCAGAACTTTTTATAAAGAGTGACATTTTTCGATAAAGTCAAAAACAAAAGAGTTTCTCCTCTTGTCAACTCCATCCGTGGACACACTGTATATACATTATTAATAAACTTCATTGTACTTAAATTCTCAAGTTTTTACTAAATTATTTTAGTAAACAAGGAAAAAAAATCAAAAAATCTCATTTTTTGCTTTCTTTAAAATTGGTTATTAACGATTTTTTGCATAAAATTTTCCTTTTACATTTTTTAAATAAACCATTTCGATGAGAAATCTAATTCTCTACAAAATTTTTCCTATGAACTATACCAAAATTTTGCTTCGTTTTCGTGCTATATTTAAAAAACTGCAAAAGTGCTTTTTCACCCCCTATCTTCAGTTTCAACCCTCTAATTTAATAGCACCCCATGGTTTTTTCATTTTTAATGACCCTTCTAACAAGTCATGTGATGAAAATCCTTGAACGTCTTATTTCCTTATTTTTTGGGAAAAAATGAGAATTAAAACGTATAAGGATCAACACGACGAAAATCGAAAAATTGGCTAAGTTTGAGCGGCCATATATCAGTCAATTTTCATCCAAAAATACTTTACAAGCCCTTGTTTTGAAGGAAATTTTATTTACTTTTTTTTCTATGAAGCAATGCCTATAGATATCTTGATTCAAAAAAAAACTAAAGGCAAAAAAGTAAAAAAATCAGAAAATCGAATTTTTTGCTTTTTTCAAATTGTTTATTAACGATTTTTTTGCATAAAATTTTCCTTTTAAATTTTTTAAATAAGCTATTCCGATGGGAAATTTAATTCTCTAAATCATTTTTCCTATGAACTATACCGAAGTTTTGCTTCGTTTTCGAGCTACAATTAAAAAACTGAAAGGGGTGCAGTTTTAACCCCTATCTCTAATTTCCACCCTCTAATTTAATAGCACTCCGCGGCTTTTCATCTAAAATGACCATTTGAACGATTCATGTAATAAAATATCTTGAACGTCATAGTTCCTTTGAAAATCAATAGCCTATAAACACTTTAAAAATAAAAGAACAAAATGTTAAAAAGCTTCTTTATAGGTTGTCCTAATATTGGGGGTGCAGGCGCATGCCGTTCTGATGAATTAGTCAATTTAACAATTGATAATGTTGAAGATGTGAAAACTACCTTAATTATAAAAATTCCTAATACCAAAACCAAGACATCACGTTCTTTTACTGTGCTGGGAGAGAATTATTTAAATTTTCATCGAAAATATGTTGCTTTGCATCCACCCGGATTAGTAGAACGTCGATTATTTCTCACATATGTTAGTAGAAAGTGTCATCGAATGGTGGTCGGTATTCATAAAATCAGTGCCGTCTCGCAGTAAGTGGCATAATTTTTAAAGCTGGACAACTGGAAAGAGTACAGTGGACCATACTACGACGAAAACATTATTTAATTTTAGCACTTGTTCAAATTGTGTAATTAAATCAATATGGATAAACAAAAATTATTGTAAATATTGTTGAATAAACTTTTATAAATTAAAACTTGATTAACTTTAGCTCCTAGGATTAAAAGTGAATACTTTTGTTGCTAAGATATAATTTTTTCTCCATAGATCTAATAAAGTATACTAAATCTATGTTTTTCTCAGTAAGGAAAATGTCAACCTTAGAGACTTCTAATGACAGTAAAAAAAATGTCATAATTTTGTGTCGGTTGGAGAAAAACCCAATTATTTCAATGTAATTTTATACAAATGACTAAATATACTTGTGTAAGTGATTCCAAGAATTACATTGTGAAAATAGGATTTATATTGTACAATCTTTAAAGTGATATTACAACAAAAATGCGGAAAATTTCACCTCAAACTAATTTCACAATGGAACTTTGTTTATATTAAAAAAGTTATGTTAATTTTAACTTTTAAAAAATTTATGGAAGCAAACCAATTTAAATTAATTAGTATCCTGGAGAAAATATAAACATGTGCTCACAATTGGTTAATGAATATTTAAACAGTCCATCCTCTGTTATTTAGGGTAATACAATTAAAAATTCATATTTGATATCTAATAAAAGCAGTCGAACCAGAAAGACGATTAATTTAAGAAGAATAAATTTGAATAGTTTAGTGGCTTCAATAGGGCCGACAACGACGAGATGCACATTGTAATAAGTCTTCTAATTAAGACTTATCCGTGGTTATGTTTTAGGCAGGCCATTGACGTAAACAGCAAAGTCGTTTGACACAATACGAGATTGTATGAAATCAGTTATTTATTGAGACATTTGTATTACACTGTATTAATATTTATATTTATAGTGTTAGTACAATTACTGAAATTAAAAACTGGTGCACTGGAAATATTTTCTGTAATATTTATCAAAACATATTGATTTGTAGAGGCAGACTTAACTTAACAATCGTGTAGCAAGAAGAATTGAAGCTTAACGGGGCGGTTACTAACGAAGAAACTAATTGATTTGGTATATATTTATTCGATTTTGAAGAGAATTTTCTATGTATCCTTCTGCTAGTTGAGAAGACTTCTAAGTTCCATTTTAATGTTGTAATATCCGCACCTGCATTTACCAACGCAGTCGCAGAAGTACGGCGGAAACAGTGCCCAGTATACTCTTTTTAGATTGCCTAGATTTAGAAATGTGGCAATATCTTTAGACATATTGCCCAGTTTATTTATCCCAATTACTTTTCGTGTACATACATTTATTTTTTTTAAAATTATTAAAAAAATTATCAGAAGGAACATTGTAAGGTTCAGCTGAAGTCAGGTGGACCAGGCGGGATCTGTTTTTTTGTAGATGTTTTATATAGTATCGCAAATTTTTGCTTTAATGGCTCCAAAATGATATAACAAAACATAATTTCACTATGCGAGTGCTTCAAAATGTGTGCTAAACTTATTATTAAACAAATAGTGAAAAAAGTGGAAAAAATTCCATTTCTTTTTCTCTTTTTTTCAACACAGTTCAAAAACTATTCATTTTAGAGAAAAATTGATGAGGAAAAAAAGATTTGTAATTAAATTTTACACAAGATATATCTATTTTCAAATAAAAAAATACAATATAATTATTGCAAATATAGCAAAAACAACAAAAAAATTGAAAAAAGTCAATATTTTTGCAATTTTTTTAATAGTACTTTTATTATAGGTAGGATCTTCATACTTGGCCAAAAAAATCTTTCTGATACAATAAAACATCACACCAATTTTTGTTAAAATCGGTCCGATAGTTTTCGAGTAATAATTTTGCAATCCAGATTTTTGAAAAAAAAAATTAAATTTTTGCAAATTTAACTGAGCCTAAATTAAGACTTCTAGATACTTGAAAATTTTATTACATAAAAAAGGCCACCCAAACTTTAAAATGCGTCCAGAAAAATTGAAATTCGTTAATTAGGAGAGCCTTAGTAATTGTTTAAAGATATGCGTAATTTTTGCGCTTATAAACAAATAGA
>NW_019420654.1:0-1537 GCF_000390285.2 Anoplophora glabripennis
ATCCTTTAAAGAACGAACTGAGAAGAAAGGAAAGAGGAACAGTCTTACCAAAAGAACAAAATCAAAGAAATGAAAGAAAGTAGAATCTTTAAACATCAAAATAAGAACAAAATTGTGAATTAAAAATGGTTAAACGTCCTTTAAAAAACAAACCGAGAAGAAAATAAAGAGGAACAGTCTTACCAAAAGAACAAAATCAAAGAAATTAACGAAAATAGAATCATTAAACGACAAAATAAGAACAAAATTATGAATTAAAAATGGTTAAACATCCTTTAAAGAATGAACTGAGAAGAAAATAAAGGAGAACAATCTTACCAAAAGAAGAAAATCAAAGAAATTAAAGAAAATAGAATCTTTAAACAACAAAATAAGAACAAAATTGTGAATTGAAAATGGTTAAACATCTTTTAAAGAACAAACTGAGAAGTAAATAAAGAGGAACAGTCTTACCAGAAGAACAAAATCAAAGAAACTAAAGTAGAATCTTTAAACAACAAGATGAGAACAAAATTGTGAATTAAAAATGGTTAAACATCCTTTAAAGAACGAACCGAGAAGAAAATAAAGAGGAACAGTCTTACCAACAGAACAAAATCAAAGAAATTAAAGAAAGTAGAATCTTTAAACAACAAAGTGAGAATAAAATTGTGAATTAAAAATGGTTAAACATCCTTTAAAGAACGAACTGAGAAGAAAATAAAGGAGAACAATCTTACCAAAAGAAGAAAATCAAAGAAATTAAAGAAAGTAGAATCTTTAAACAACAAAATAAGAACAAAATTGTGAATTAAAAATGGTTAAAAGAAATTAAAGAGAAACAATCTTACCAACAGAACAAAATCAAAGAAAGTAGAATATTTAAACAACAAAATGAGAACAAAATTGTGAATTAAAAATGGTTAAAAATCCTTTAAAGAATGAACCGATAAGAAAATAAAGAGGAACAGTCTTACCAACAGAACAAAATCAAAGAAATTAAAGAAAGTAGAATCTTTAAACAATAAAGTGAGAACAAAATAGTGAATCAAAAATGGTTAAACGTCCTTTAAAGAACGAACTGAGAAGAAAATTAAAAGGAACAGTCTTACCAACAGAACAAAATCAAAGAAATTAAAGAAAGTAGAATCTTTAAACAACAAAGTGAAAACAAAATTGTGAATTAAAAATGGTTAAATGTCCTTTAAAGAACGAACTGAGAAGAAAATAGAATCTTTAAACAACAAAATGAGAACAAAATTGTGAATTGAAAATGGTTAAACATCTTTTAAAGAACAAACTGAGAAGTAAATAAAGAGGAACAGTCTTACCAAAAGAACAAAATCAAAGAAACTAAAGTAGAATCTTTAAACAAAATGAGAACAAAATTGTGAATTAAAAATGGTTAAACATCCTTTAAAGAACGAACTGAGAAGAAAATAAAGAGGAACAGTCTTACCAAAAGAACAAAATCAAAGAAATTAAAGAAAGTAGAATCTTTAAACAACAAAATGAGAACAAAATTGTGAATTAAAAATGGTTAAACATCCTTTAAAGA
>NW_019420654.1:4379-6016 GCF_000390285.2 Anoplophora glabripennis
AAAAAAAAAACTGATAAAAAGTTCTGAACATATTTGGTCTGGTGTATATTAAATATTGTCCAAAAGATTCCGATTCCCTGATATTTTCAGGTTTTTCAAGTTCGAAAATTTTATAGATTACAAAAATGTTGGCTCTTTTGTTTTATTTATTGCTTAATTTGTAGCATTAAGGTTCTGTGTATTTTTTTTTTTTGTTTTAAATAAAATACACTAATACAAACAATTAAAGGGTCAAAAGAATTTCCGAAATTTTTCCGTGATTTTTGACAAACTGTATTTAAGTGAAAAATGGTCGTATCGAGAATACAAAGAAAGCATTTTGAAGTTCCAAGGTTCTAGTTATTAGATCTTTCGGTGGAAAATTTTTAGAAGCTTCGGTTATCATGCAATTCTAAGAAATAGCGTGACAAAAAAATTTTGCAAATTTTTTTATTTTTTTTCCGAGTTCACGGACTTGGAAAAATTTTTTTCAGATAAGCCATTGCATGTACCAGATAGCTCGTTTATTCAGCTTTAATTTCCTTTTTTTAAAATTTCGATACGACCATTATTCATTGAAATATGGGACTTTTAATGGAAAAGGATCCTTTCCAATCGTCCATATCTCGGCGACAAATGGTTGTACACAGAATTGAAGAGCAGCTTGGAAAACTGTAATAAATTTCCTGCCACAACTTTTTGGAAATATTTTTTCAACTAACACGAGTTAAAAAAAAAACAGGAAAAAAGGGTAATTTATGGTTTTTTAGAAAATTGACGGCTAAATTAGAAAGATTCACGAAATGACTAATGTTAAGCATGACTTTTACAGTTCGATATAACCAGAAGAACCCTGTGAAATTTTATCTCGATCTAACGAACCGTCTCTTTGTTTCAAACAGTCAAACTTATGAAATAAAATAAAGGGTCACGATTTTTGAGCTTAAACACTTCATAATCATGATTAAAATGGAAAAAAATGTTTTTCAGCAGAAAACAGGTGGTTTTGAAAAAAACTGTTCTTTAAGTGATTACATACTGCGCAAAAATTAATTACAAATTTGTCTCAAAAAAAGTTATTTGCGGTAAAAATGTGAGAAAACCTGAAGAAAAAAATTTTTTTTTCCATTTTAATCATGATTATGATTTGTTTAAACTCAAAAAACGTGACCCTTTAATTTATTTCAAAAGTTTGCCTGTTTGAAAAAAAGAAACGGTTCGCTACATCGAGATGCAACTTCACAGGGTTCTTCTGGGTATATCGAACTGTAAAAGTCATGTTTAACATTAGTCATTTCGTGAATATTTCTAATTTAGCCGTCAATTTTCTAAAAAACCATAAATTACCCTTTTTTTCCTGTTTTTTAAATTCGTGTAAATGAAAAAAAAAAGATTCCAAAAAGTTGCTCAACATGTTATAAGGAAAATTATTAGTTTTCGAAACTGCTCGGTCCCCTTTAAAATGTTTTTACTGCGAGTTTCTTTGATTTTTAATTTTTTTCCAATTTTTTTTGGATCAGGAGATCCAATTTTTTTTTTTTTTGAATCGCTAAATCTATGAAATATGATTGTCATTTCCTCTCGGTCCAACAGTTTTCGATACATTCGCACTTTTCTATTAAGTACGATCAGCTTTAACAATTTTTTCTTTTAGACCC
>NW_019420655.1:0-6023 GCF_000390285.2 Anoplophora glabripennis
TTTGAGCTTTAAGTGGTAAAATTTCTAGATATGATACCGAAGTGAACATGACACATTCCAAAAGTAATAAAATTTTATTATCTATACCGTTCTATTCTTTTTTTATTCTTACAAAGATATTTCCCAGTTTCCAGAAGTTAGAGTATTATTTAAGTGTTATATACAGGGTGTTTCAGAAAGACCTCCCGTAAATTCAGGGGGTGATAGTACGACAAAAAATAAGAATTTTTGCCTTATAAACTATATGTCTATCTCCTCTTGTTTTCGAGATGCAGAGAAACAAAATAATAGTACATTATGTACTATTATTACTACCAAATAAACTTTGCTTCGACACCACCGAATCTTTTCTAAGATTTTATCTGGCTATGAAAATTTTAATTAAGACATTTTGTGAGCTCTTTTTAATGAAAATAGATAGAGAAACATTCTTTAAGTAAAAGTTTATCGGAAAAATATGTTCTTTTTAAATATGGAAAAATACAGGTATGTTCCTAGAAAAAAAATTTCATGACGTCATCAAAAACAAGTTTCGAAATATCTCAAAACTTTATTTTTTGGTGCAAAATGCACTTCAATCCATGCCGCTTGAACTCCATACTTCAAATTTTCAGTAACTTTTTCGTTACCCTGTAATATCATTGGGGAGTCGAATTTGGGACACCCTGTACATGACTTTAAATTTCTGTAATTACAAATATTATTTATAGTAATTGATGACTGGTCAAGTTTATCCTTGTTACATCCCACAGAAGCTAAATATAAACTCCATAGAGAGCTGAATACGCAAATAAAATGTTCCACCCACTGAACCATGCGGTAATTTTTCATTTACATGAATAACCCCAAGAAGGGAAGTTGCGAATTGTCAATGGGAGTTCATCTCGCATTTCCATTTAATTAGACCATCATTTTATTAATAACGAACGTATTTATATTTCTTATCAACGGACTACTTGGATGGGAATTAATTTGAAATTAACTTGCTTTGTCTAAAATTAAATATAATTATCTCCATTACAAAAGGAGAATTCAATATTAACACATTTATTAATGAAATACTTGAGATAATAAACTTTACACAATTCAAAAAGGTTACCTCCTCTACTTCTTTGCAATTTTATTTTTTTAATTTCTAGAGACTTATACTTCCTTATTCTATAGCCTTTTGACCACATGAAGTTCTTCTATGGGATCAGTTTTTATATGTTTTTGCTCTTGTAGCAGCAAAGCGATTGACAATTTCCAAAAAGATACAAACCATCTCCATGTCGTTCTTCTCACAATGTAATACAAAACATTCTTTTCTCTACTTACATTTAGTGTTAATAACAAAATATATTGTGATTGTGTAGTTACTCTATTGTGAATTAATGTCACAGCTACAGCAATACCCAACGATAGTGGTTTGGATCACTATGAATTTAATATTAAATTGCTTGTTTTCAGTACCGCTAGCAATATAATACATACCTAGTAATTAAATTATATCAATCATCGTACACGTTTTAGTTTCATTTGAAATTAAATGAATTCAACTTCATAATTGTACCATCTAACATCCATCCAGAATAATTGGCAAACAGGAAATAAAATAAAAACTGCTTGAATGAACATCATAAAATGTATATGTAAATAAGTGAAAATCTATACAGAAAGAAAAATTTCAGCATGATATAAAGGTGGATTTGCCAAGAATGTACTGGCACAGAATAATATTTATATTATCATTCTATACTACCGGCACAGGAATTAAATAGAGAGGCAATTTCATTTTTTTTTCATATTTTTGTACTATAACGCAGACGACAGTGTGTAAGACAAGAAAGTAGAGCCCATTTCCTGGAAAATTCTATAATAAAGGAATGTGCAACTTTCTTGGCTTATCATTTGAATTTGCGTTAATCATTTTTTCTTTTTTATTGTACAGGGTTAGTCAAAAGTATGGAAACCCAAATATCTCAACTGAAAAGCATTTTTGGGATAAATCGTGAGGACAAAAGTCTTTTTCACGGTGCATCCGATGGTAACTTTGACCTTGAGTTCAAGGCCAATGTTCAAGGTGATATCAAGATCAAATCAGTTTTTTAAATGGCGACCCTCCTTTTCGACCGCGAAAATGAAAAGAGCAGGAAATTCTGCGTCTGAATATAACATTGACCGTTAGCTCAAAGTTAATGGTCAAGGTCAGTTCAAGGACAAATGTTGATTTTTAGTATAATTTTTTATTTTTAACTACGGAGTCAGAGGGAGTGACAGCCTTTGGGTGGATGGTACTCCTTAGTGACCTTGATCTTGAAATCAAGGTCGAAAGAACATGTCAAGGGCATATCGGTTTTTGGAGTAACGGCCCCTTATTTCGATGCTAGAAATAAGAGAGCGTATAATTCAACATGTTATTATGATCTTAAACGTGACGTTAAGATCAATGGTCAAGGTCAGGTAGAGGTCAAGTGATTATTCTGGCTATCACTTTTTATTTTCGATGATGGAATAGAAGCAACTCACAATTTTTTAGTAACCTCAAGATCAATGTCACAACATTTGACCTTGAACTAACCTTGATCGTTGACCTTCAGATCACGGTCAATATCACATTCGGTGCAGAATTTTCTGCTCTTTCCATTTCCGGGATTGAAAAGAAGGATCGCCATTTAGAAAAACCAACTTGATTTTAATATGACCTTGACCATTTACCTTGAACTCAAGGTCAAGGTTACCATGCAATTTTCTCCCACAATATATATAGATATATACACAATATGTATAGATACTCCCAAAAATATGACTGCAAGATCACATTTTTTTTGTTATTATATTATCTTTACATTACCTATAATGGCCTGATGATACTTATAACTATGAATATATCACCTATTTTAACTATGATTCCATTAAATTTAAATGAGTGTGACAAATAACAACTACTATCTTGCAACATTCGAAGAATATTATTACACTTTTCCCCATACGTAACCTTAACTTCAAAAAGAAGCATATTTTGTTCAGTATTTATATTTACCTGGTAGATATTACTTAAAATATTGACTAACGGAGCCGCTTATCGACTAAGAATTATCCTTACGAACTCTGAAACATGAAACCATTCGCAGTTTACTTAACAAAGTGCACTTTACCAGTCTTCCAACACCTGAAAGGTCCACATAATAAATTGATTCAGCTAAACCTTCCCTGCAGGATCCAAATGAAAGGAAACTCCCGAAATATCTGTAGCAGCGTGGAAAGAATTGAGGTAGTACGTGATAGATATTTGTTCTGCACATCGAGATCCAGGAGATGATGTATGTAGGCTCAAGATATTGTGTTATGTTGAAGTCTGGTGCTGAATAACAATCAGTATTTTAAAGCCGTACATTTATGTTATTGATGTATGCTGTTAATGTCGCAAATGGACTGTAGGATTGGTGGTAAATCTACAGGGCGCATGCATTTGAAAATTAGATAGCATTCAGTAATAATCCGTAGTGGAACGAAATGTGTGATATATTCAAAATAAGCCTTATGTCTTAATAAAAAGAAACTATAAATAATATCTTACACATTAAACAAATAACAGAAATTTTTGGAATATATGTATTCTTCATACACATTAGACAAATGACGAAATTATAATTGAACTGGTATATATATGATGGTTCAGCTGGATATTCTATGTTGGTAGGGGCATTAGTCAGCAGAATGGATGTTTCCCCCAACATTCAGTGATATAGTATATCTTTTTTACATTAAATAGTGCTGTTGTAGTAACGATAATGACACTGTTTTCCTTAACAGATTCTCTCTTCAGTTCCAGCCACCATGCTTCTTCAACTAAAATATCTCATATATCTGCAGGTATGGGGTGGAGACGACCGTCTATGTCACCCGTATTTTTGCTTGGAAGTTTTGCGATATATTAACATCAATCGGCCGAACAATAGTTATTTACACCATAAAGGAGGTAAGTATTATTTACCAGTCGAGGGCGATTTTGCGCCCGAGTGGAGCGAGGGCTGGCAATAGAATCTGAGACTGGTAAATTATACTTAACGGCTGCGTGGTGTATAACATTTTATTTGCTCCCAAAGTTCATAATAATTAATAAAATGTAATGTTCATCAAATATTTCTATTTATTTGAAATATTAGAGACCACTTTCTTCTTATTTTCTTTGGAATCTTTGGAAACAATGTCCAGTATATTGATGAGGATTTGGAAGACCCAGGAACAATGCTATATTACATGGCATTTTCCCAAAAGCATTAATGCCAACTGGCGATGCATGTTCCATTTCTGTACCCCATAAAAAATCGAGTATGATCTGTGTTGCTTGGCCTCATTTCCACCATATTTATTCCTTCANGAACAATGCTATATTACATGGCATTTTCCCAAAAGCATTAATGCCAACTGGCGATGCATGTTCCATTTCTGTACCCCATAAAAAATCGAGTATGATCTGTGTTGCTTGGCCTCATTTCCACCATATTTATTCCTTCAATGTTTCCGTTTGTGATAAAAAAAAAATCTCGTGATATATTTGTTTTCGTAAACGGAATAATAGGTAATATGAATGCATTGTCCTTTATCTTTAACATTTTTTACATGAGGATTTGTCAACTGCACAAGCCCCACTATTTCAACTTTTATCATCAAATGAGTTCTATTATCGGCTTCCAGCAAAAATTTAGTTGTGTTTTCTTTTGTTAAAATCTTAGGTTTTTTGGACTGAAATCCTTCCGATTTTATTTTTAAAAATGCAATTAAATGGACGTACGTATTTTGATATAACTGAACGTAGCATAGAATAATGTACCCAAGGCGACGAAGGTTTGCTATGTTTTGAAAGATATTCGAAATATGCCAGAAGAACCTTTTCATTGCTGCTATTCTTGATTCCTTTCCGTTTACACTAATCTTCGAGTTTTGCATAACTTTGCTCATACGTTTGTCTTGATTTTTCGGGAAATAGGGTATTGACAACGCTTTGCGCAATGTCTTCGATATCCGAAGGGACACTCTCGGAATCAGAATCATCCATATCTATTTTTTTTCACTAAAACTAAACGTATGACACAAAATTGAATGCCAATAATGAAGTTGTCAAAGTCAAATTATGTCAATCAATAACTTCATGCAAATTTAATCCAGTGGTTTAATTAAGTAAATCATAAAGTCATTTTCATTTCATCTTAAGAGGTGTATGAGCAGAGAAACGTTATTTTTGCCGCTTCTCTGTTGATCTGATACAGATTCTTCGATTCATGTACTGGATATCGAATCAATGTCTATCCCACTAATGAGTTTTGTTGTAGTTGTAGCTGTTTCATTCATTTTTGTGTTACCGGTACAAATTGCATTTACCATTTACTATAAATAACTGAATGTGGTTGTAACCGAAATGACATTTTTTCGATGGTGAACGCAAAAAAACATTTTTATTCGACCAAAATAACTGTGTTAAAAAACTGAGTACGTTAAAATAGCCGGCATTTTCGTGAATTTCACGCAACAATTATTTAATGGACACAATCGAACAGCTGCATACATGAGGGTCGTGCTGTCCACAAAATGATACAACTACCGCGAATTCTTTGTATTCGAATTCGATTTGCGATCCATCATGCCGAATGCGACAGTCAACAATCCATTAGGGCACAACATTCAAACCCTGATAATGATGATTAATGAAAAAAAGTTCCAGTATAATTAATGGGTCAACATTTCTTTTTTAAATAATCCGTGTATTGTTTCGTTTGTCGCGTTCGTTTGACAATGTTCCTTTCACGTGAATACTGCAATTACCCGATGTATGGTATTATGACTTGTACAAAGGCTGGGCAAGGCAGTAAATAAAAATGTAAAAAGTCTGTCGTATATATACAGGCTGGTACAAATTCGCTTCTCACTACAGGGAACCAACATTATGCCTCTAAAAAATCAAGACTAACGTGATTAGTTTTCGAAATATTTGAAAAATACCGAAATTTTGGAAATGCGTTTTTGTTTAATTTCAGCTTTAT
>NW_019420656.1:0-6037 GCF_000390285.2 Anoplophora glabripennis
TGGGTGAGTG
This sequence comes from Anoplophora glabripennis, assembly GCF_000390285.2. Classification (NCBI taxonomy): domain Eukaryota; kingdom Metazoa; phylum Arthropoda; class Insecta; order Coleoptera; family Cerambycidae; genus Anoplophora; species Anoplophora glabripennis. The sequence goes on from NW_019420656.1 coordinate 11, forward strand.
TTTTGTGAGTTTGCCCCTAACATCCATTGCACACCTGGAGGTTAACCTCGGGAGGGGTATCAAGAACAATACGAAAATGGGGTGTTTGTAAATAAGTGCGAGTCAATATCTTTAAAACTCTTTAAAATAATTAATAAAAATAAATAAAAAATTTAAATTTAAACACTCTGTATCTCGGAAACGAAGCATATTTCGACCTACGTTTATATGAACTTTTTTTCACAAAATAACTTGGGCAACCACCCCCTTAAATATTTCGCACTTATTTTCAAACGCTCTGTGTAAAAGAGTTTTGTGATAAATAGTATCCCGGTTGCTTATTGATTCTTACGTAGATATATCACACCCTGTACATGTTTAATGTTAAATGGACACAGTCATATTTACAAATAGAAACAAAGTGCATTGAGATACTCAATAATTATTGATACATTTGCTAACTAGATAATGGGCTGCTTAGGTATGTTTTCAAATAATTTACAGACATATTTAATGGCCACTTACTAAGAAAAGATCACCTCATCTCACCACCACAGTGGTCAAGTCCTGACCTGTCCCGACAAGAGGCCATGTCTGAAATATTTACGTTTTCCTTTAGTTACACATATGTTTGCGTCCACAAGATAGAAAACAAATACATATTTTCAACGTAATAATCGATAATCGATTTCCACCCTTCTCACCCTTTTCAACCCTTTATTTCTCCCTACGAGAAACGCCAAATCTTACGTATAGTACTTGAAATTGTTGAATCATTTAGGCTGAAATGATATTGAAGTTTTATCCTTCTCATTGGCCCATGCAACTACTAAAGTCTTTGTTAAGCCACCATATTATGTTTTAATTTAAAACAATTTTTTCTGAGCATATTTTCCGTTAGAACAGAATTTAGATTTTCATAAAACAGAAACAAGATCATGGACTACTTTACAAGGGACCAATCAACTAAAGGAAGTGCATGATACATGGCAGGAAAATTTGTTTTTTAAAATTGAGACCTAAGCTAAATATTCTTCGTTTCCTCATCACCAATACATTTCATATTAGAAAGAATCAGGCCAAGGATTTTATTATTATCTACGTATTGTTTGTCAACTATCTTATTTTGAAACCTAATTTTAAAATTATTTGGATTTTAGGAGCATAGAACTATAAATTAACATTCTCTTTCAGTGTTTTCATATTGGGCGATTAAAAATTTAGGACAATGCCACGCACCTTCTTTCTCCTAACCGACTATTAGATTCGGCTAAATCATAAATCTACATAAAATGCGTATCGTCACTTTCCCAACGCTACCGTGATTAGCAAACAAGATAAATTGAATGCAACAGAAATTCAACCATTTATTATCAGTCTTGTTATTGACCCGACGACGACTGTTCATAAATCTCCGTTCCTTTTTATAATTCAATAATTTTTCCATCAAACGGTACCTCTTCGAAGCGCACTTGATTATGTTAAAAAAAAAAGATGATGGCTGCTATAAATCCCGTCACATATGTGCTAGGTATGTATGTACGAAGATATGATTTATGTAGAACGTGATTGAATAAATAAATATTCCGTATGATCAACCGTAATACAGACCAGGTTATCTTTTTCATATCTTTAAATATGACAAGATTAGAATTTGTGTTAACTGTGTTTGTCGATATTAAAACCAATTGTTCAAAAAATATCCCTTGGCGCAAATTTGCATAGATCAAAGTTACTACCTACTGTAAAAAAGAAATATTTTTATATCTGTCCTGGGATGGCTTTGTTTGCAATGGCCTTTAAAGTCTGTGACGAATTTCCCTTCATGTCATCAATTGTCTGAAAACGGCATCGTTTCAGCACTAACTTTTATTTCAGGAATAAGAAATATCAGAAGGAGCCAGATCTGGCGAATAAGGAGGTTGAGGGAAAACAATAATCTGATCTTTGGCACAAAACTGACAAACTGACTGGCATTTTTATGCTGCAACTCGTTACAAGTTCAATTTTTGAGTGAGTGAATGACTCAAAATGAGATGCTAACCTGTTCTGCAATTTCTCTGACAATCTATCGGCGATTTGCATGCACCAGATCTTTGACTTTCTGAACGTGGCAGTCATCATCAGTTGAATTCGAAGGCNTTAGAATTTGTGTTAACTGTGTTTGTCGATATTAAAACCAATTGTTCAAAAAATATCCCTTGGCGCAAATTTGCATAGATCAAAGTTACTACCTACTGTAAAAAAGAAATATTTTTATATCTGTCCTGGGATGGCTTTGTTTGCAATGGCCTTTAAAGTCTGTGACGAATTTCCCTTCATGTCATCAATTGTCTGAAAACGGCATCGTTTCAGCACTAACTTTTATTTCAGGAATAAGAAATATCAGAAGGAGCCAGATCTGGCGAATAAGGAGGTTGAGGGAAAACAATAATCTGATCTTTGGCACAAAACTGACAAACTGACTGGCATTTTTATGCTGCAACTCGTTACAAGTTCAATTTTTGAGTGAGTGAATGACTCAAAATGAGATGCTAACCTGTTCTGCAATTTCTCTGACAATCTATCGGCGATTTGCATGCACCAGATCTTTGACTTTCTGAACGTGGCAGTCATCATCAGTTGAATTCGAAGGCTTTCCTGGACGAAGATCATCTTTAATCAACCGACGACCACTTTTAAATCATGAAAACCATTCGTAACATTGTTTAAAAGTTGATAGGTTTCCGTGAAACTTTTCCTCAGTTTCACGCAAAATTTTACGTTGCATCGTTGTTCTAGAAAATCACACATTTAAAAAATCGTCACTAACACGTTACACTCAAATAACAATATCACGAAAAGTAAATAAGATATCAACAGTCCAATAACATGTGGTTACAGAGAAGGATATGCGCAACACAATCTTGCCAACCGCACATCACTAAATATCTCCAATAGCGTGTCGTCCAGAAAGTTCGGTTATTTTCTGAACAGACCTCGTATTATCTAATTCTAAATTAAATTAATGAAATTAAAAATTATCTATCTAAATATTATTAACGATAGTGATAATTTAATAATGTATACTTTCCAAGGATTAGTCACGAATATGATAGATGCGTCAGATCTAAACTATTTCTGCAATTTAAGGACTGCTTTTTCAAGTGGCCTCCTTTTAAATGGAATTAATAACTGTTCGGATATTAAAATATATACAAATCTTTCAGGAAAAATGAAATTTTTAAACCACAACATCAAAAGTGTAGACAATATGCCCAGATCAATGTAAATTATTTTTTTTATCTTACCAATATTTGCCTTTCTTTTTAAAATTATATACTTTTTATTATTTATTTATATTAAGCTAATTCAAATTAATTCTAGAAATGTTCCTTTTACCAAATGAAATCATAAAGTTGTTTATCTGATCTTTCTGATATTTAATTATTATCTTTGTATCATTTCAGGCAAGTTTTTGTTTTTCTTTTTTTTTTTCATTAATAATATTTGGGTATAGGTCACTTGTAATTTTTATTTTAATGACTAACTTCTCCATGCAGCTAGATTTCTTCAACATATTTGGTGTCGGAGAGCATTATATGGTTTAATTAGACAAGATTACTAGAAAATATTTTTGAATTATCTTTTCATAAAAAAATTTTATAATTCTAAAACGATTTATGACCATTTGAAGACTATAAATTCTATCACCCACAGACTTCTATACCTGAAATAAACTTCAGCCGAAAGTACCCACTGACCATTAAACTGATCTGACGGAAATTTATGATGATTGTTGGCAACCCACAAAGAAATATTTCTAAAGACCAAGAGCAAGGGAGAATTAAAAAAAGGGAACTGAAGCTTCAAATTTCTAATTTTCGGAAGTGGGGTTTAACATTTTTTAGCGTCAGCAGTTTTTGAGTAATCATAAGAAAATTAACGAAAGAAATAATTGCAAATTTTAGCTTTTCTTTAAAACGGTCTATGGACAGAATTTTTTTTTTGATAATTTCACCATAAAGCTCTTTTCTATAATTTAAATCTCTTCAATTTGAGTGGTTCCGGAACCCTGTACGATTATTTGTCGCTGATTTATCATCGATCAAAGCAAAAAAAAAAATCATTTTTGACTTTGGCAATCAATTACCTACTCGGGAAATAATGGTCGTACAGAAAATCCAAGCATGGTTTTGAAAACTGTAAAGAATTCTCTACAAGTCATTATTATTGGTTTTTGATAAAAAAAATTTTTTTTTTCATCTAAAGGAGCTTTATGGTGAAATTACCAAAAAAATCCATAGGNTTTTACATTGTGTTAATTTTTTTGAACACCTTGTGTCACAAATATGGGCACTACCAATGACATCCATAATATGCAACACTTGTGTCAATAAATAATTATTTACCTATCTAAAGAAATCAACAATAAGAGGCAGTACGTACCCATCTAAGGATACACAATCTGTATAATGCAATTTTTTTAAACATAGGTTTTGATATCGTACCATATTGGAAGTCGACGCACAAATCTAAAACATTACTTTCGAGTTTTTGAATTTTCCCATTCCAAGGTGATGTAAAATAAATAATTAATTAGGTAAATTCATAGTTTTAATTCTAACTTGATTTTATTTATTTAACATTTAAAGCAAATGTGATTTCCAAACACAAGATAAGTTCCATATATCTTTAATTACATAATTGAAAGCATTAAATTTATTTAGCAGTTATTATTTGGCAACAAAGCCACCGGTGGAACTGCCGCCTATTAGCAAGTAGAAGAGTTACCACGCTAAATTTTATAGCTGGAAGCCGGCTAAGGAGACCCTGCTTCCATTTCGGTTTGCCAATTTCCAGCATTTAAGTAGCAGTCTGTAGCGATACGCTATATTGTCTGTGATCAAACCACCTATTTCCATTTCTCTTGGGACAATCATATCATATACCTTTTTCAACTTTCTACATACTACATCCTATTCTATTCCTATTACACTTTTTTTATTTGAGTAGTCTATATCAATTAATTCAGCTTAAAAAAGTTGAAAGATAAATCATACGTTCATATTTATTTTAAAATTTAATGGTTGAATGAGTAGCAACACCTATTAACTCAATGATTATATTTACTGTTTGTAGTAATGGTTATATAGTGCCAGATTTTGTTCTGCATACCTCTGATATATCTCTATCTGTATGTTCTTTACGCGACAGTATTATTAACTGGTTAAGGTAATAAACTTCTAACGACCAAGATAAACTATATGGCTATTAGGTTGGATTAAGTATAACAAAAAAAAAAGCAAATACACTCAACGTTAAATGTCAAAACTATAATTACATATATGTAAAAAATTACTGTATCATTGTGGTCATTAGAATTTTTAACAGTTATATGCTAATAAGAGCTACCGTATAAACTTTAATAGAAAATTCAGGAAATTTTCAGATTTTATTAGTAGGTATTTATTTAGCATAATTAGAAAGTGAACAAAATTGTAGTAAAATTAAATACATTTTAAATGCATTTTGTTGGTAATGTATGACATAAATTGTAGTTAGTCTTATTTTATACAGGCTGATTCAAAATTCAGTCCAAAAAATTTAGGGGCTTATTTTTGAGGTCAAAATAAGTCTTTTTTTCCTATAGACGTGGGTCCACAAATGCTTAGTTTTCGATATACAGGGTGTTAAAGTTTTTTATTTTGTTCGATTTTTTAGAAACAATTTCCAAACAGATTTGAATGTTGGCATAAAATTGGGGTACTGGGTTTTTTGGGATGCTAAATTTAAATACGTCATTGCACACTTTAGGTGTGTAATATACATCAATATCGTTAATGTAAATTTACATTTAGGGAGAATTACACAAAAAGTGTAAAATCACAAGCTAATGTTACTTTACTTGTATGATGTAATTTTACTTCACCCATTGTTGCCTCAAAATAACCAATGTTCTAGTGTGTAAATTTTTATGAGTGTATAGGTGCTTTTTCTATAAAAATTATTAAGACTACAAGGATCTATCTGGAATATACAGGGTGTCCGGTAAGTACCTCCTAATCT